>NC_046313.1:98369852-98661858 GCF_009819535.1 Lacerta agilis | reverse complement strand
TGAAGGACTGCATTTGGGCCCTGGGTCAAACATTATTGTTTGTTTGTTGTGTTTGTGAACTTATATACTGCCTTATACTGGAGGTCTCAGGGTGGTTCACAGGATAAAATCAGATTATCAAACCACAAAGTACATAATCAAAATAAAAACAACAACAATCAAATAACCTCCCCCTCCCCAACACGTTTTAAAAGGACATAGGACATTCCAATCCTTGCGATAAAGGGAAGTAGGAGATTCTTTTGTCCACCGTTTATTTCATTTATATATTCATGGCTCACCCACCTCTCAGGTCTCTCTCCTATTAACACAAGCGATGCCTGCCCCTTTTTGTGGTTGCCAGCATCCCAAATATACAGATGTGGGCAGCTGCCCTGCTGACAAATGTCAATAATGCCTGCCGTTCCTTGGTTTAAGTGTCTAGGGAGTGGCGGCAGCAGCTGCTGTTGCCGTACGCATTAAAAGCAGCAGTCGCCACCGAAAAAACAACAACACAAAACTGTGGTATTTATCTTATTTTATTTACAGTAATAAGGTGCCTCTTGGAAGCCTCTAAATGCAGTACAGTAAAATCAATAGAGAACATTAAAATCAGAAATAAAAACCGGCCAACCCGAATAGGTTCCCAACCAGAACCCAAATGCACTTAGCACAGGGGCAATCTTATCAGCTCGGGTCTTGACCAGTTAGCTCCCTCCTGCCTCTCCGAGATCATAACGGGGCAGCTCCCACTCTACATGGGGCAGATTCTCGAACTCAATACTCGGAATATTCTCAGCACAGACAGCTGCACAGAGAGAAGCTGGCACACAAAACCAGGACAGGACAATCTCTGTTGCCTCACCCAAGGGTTGTGGTCATAGCTCAGTAGTAGAACATCTTTGCTTACAGAAGGTCCCTACTTCAGTTGTAAGGCTGGGAAAACACTCCTGTGGTCTGGCTCAGTAGAAAGCCGTTACCTATGTACATATATTTACATGTTTGTCCAGGATCAAATCAATAACTAACTGGTTTCTTCTTTCCCAAATGGGAATATCTGTTAGGGATATTATAGGTATGGTAGGTCTTGAATTTCAAGGGGTGTGTGTGAACTTAGTAAGCTTTGTGGCTGCTCTGGGGCTTCCAAGAACTAAGCCCCTAACTTTGGTGTGAGCGAGCCCCATAGAACTGAATGGGCTTGCCTCTGAGCAGACATGCAGAGAGATGCAGGCAGATGCACTAGGAGTCTGGGATACCGAGCAGGTAGTAGTTCTTTGCGGAGCAGCTCTGCCAAACGTAAGCATGCTGAGATGCGAAACTAACTCTATGGCTCCCTAATGCTGCGTTTGCTTTCTTGCCATTTGTTTAAAGATTTCATTCCACCGTATAAAATGGTCTGAAACATTGTTAAAGCTGGCCGTTGATATTCCTGTTTTCGTTCCAAATGACCCGCTGTCACTCCCCCCCTTCTTCTCTCTCCCCCCACACCTCCTCTTTCGCTTTTTCTGTTAAAAAAAACCAGAGTGGTTGATTGCTTTGGCTGCAGTTCAGCTGGCTCCGGCCCTCTAATTCTCAGGACCTTCAGACACAACGCTTGTAAACTCTTTTCGTTCCGTTTCAGCTTGTCTAGTCACAGTTCATTCAGCGGAAGGGGGTGGCAGTCCTTTGACGACTTTTCAGCGGTGACGCCGGCCAACATTCGCCAACAGAACATGCTGTTTCATTGGATCACATCCCAGCAAAATAGCTGTGGACCACGCTAATATCATACAACAGTGAGGGGAGAAATGAGTCACGCAGAAGACAGGAGCAAAGACATCAAAATGGTTGTTGGAGTTCAGAAGCAATGGCACAGCAGGATATTTCTTTCTTTCTTTCTTTCTTTCTTTCTTTTTTCTTTCTTCTTCTTTCTTTCTTTCTTCTTCTCTCTCTCTATTATCGATATCCTGTTTCATGGCCCTAAAAAGGAAGCTCAAAGATACGAGCCCATAAAGTGTGAGGAAATTCAGCGCACGAAACTTTTTTGCATCATAATTGCACCCCATCCATCCGTTCGGGTGTCTCCTTTTCCTCTCCTTCATTCAGCGCATCGCTTTTGCCTCCCTCCTTCCCGTTCCTTCTCTTATTTCTGTCATACCATTTCCTCTTTCCTTCTTTTCCTGTCCTTTCCTCCCCTCCCCTCCAACTTTGCATGCTACAGGGGTGCCAACTTTAATAAAATATTGGGGCAATGGCCCAGGTAAGCCCTGCCCCACATCACTGATCACATGAACACGGCACATGCACACCATTTGCCCGGCCTGCTCCAATATTTTATGGGGGGGGGGGGGCGAAGGGACCCTGGTGCCGAGGAGTGGGCTCCTATGGCATGGTACACAGCCTCCTTTTCTGAGCAACTCCAGACCCTCCAAATGTCCCTATTTTCCAGGGACAGTCCCGGATTTACAGAAGCCATCCCAGTTTCTGATTTGATCCTGGAATGTCCCACTTTTCCTTAGGATGTCCCTGTTTTCATTGGAGAAATGTGGTGGGTATGGAGTTATCTGACCCCTGAGCCATCCAAAGGCAGTTTTTTTAAAATGTTTAATTATGTTTTTATATCTGTTGGAAGGCACCCAGAGTGCCTTGGGCAACCCAGTCAGATGGGTAAGGTATAATAATGGAATAGGATGTCCCTATTTTCCTGATTCCACACACGCCTATATACTGCACATGCACTGTGGCCTTCCAGGTATTGCTGGACCCAACTTCCATAATCCCCAGCTGGCACGGTCCATGGTCAGGGATGATGGGAGTTGTAGTCCAGCAACTTCTGGAAGGCCGCAGGCTCCCTCAGGTGATTTCTCAGCAGTTCTTGATGTGGAGGGTTCATGGCACAGAAAGCTCCTGTTTTTCACACTAAAAAATTGGCAATAAACAAATTATAAAACTCTGATTGATATCCCTTCCTCCTGAGACTACTTGCTACAGGGCAAGTAAAGTTAACAACAGCTTAGTACACAGACTTACTAAAAAAATTATTAAAAAAAAGTTCCAGCGTCTGTCTGTCTGTCTGTCTGTCTCTCTCTCTCTCTCTCTCTTTCAAGCAATATTATGAATATATATTGTGTCGTTTAATTTTTCTTTGTTTCGCTTGACAGCTGCTGGCAGAGACGTGCTAAAACAGCCGAGAAGAACGAAAGTTGCAAAAAAAAGAGTGGGGTGGGATGTTGGTGTTTTAACGTGGAAAGGAGAAACTTCTTCACTCAAGCAGGAACTCCCCCTTGTGGTAGAATCAACGAGGGCTGATGAAGGCTGGTCCTAGCTATAGAGGCATAATAGTCACCCACAGTCCCTTAGCTATACAGAAAACAACGACACCGAGAGCCACTGGGTTCAGAAGCATCTACTTGTTCTGAACACTCCCGGCTTAAAGTTCTGCCACCTTAAGGATACACACCACGTTTTGTTTGCACAACAAGTAACCTTTCGCTGTTCATTGTGCCTCCAGGAACGGTTACGGCATCTCGATATTTCATTGGTGTGAATTAATCTTTTACATCATCATGTTCAATCTCCCTCTTCCCAAATTCTCTTTAATTTGAGAGTTGACACCTTTGACGGATGGAGACACAATTATATTTTCACATTTATCAGCATGCTTTAAAAAAAAAAACACAAAGAAACTATGCCTACATATAATTTCAGTTTATGTTCGTTTTTGGTTTTTTTGTAAGTGGCGCCTACATTTAAGGCCCCTCTCCAGCAGAAATTAATTGGGTTTCTCTTTGGGTTGCTTGAGCTATGTAAAAAAAAAATCTTGACAGTTATGACCAGGTAGGCTGATTGTAAGCCTCAAAGGGACATTTTTTCTGTATATCTTTAGGAGAGAAGGAGGACGGGGAACTTGGAACATTCTATAAATAATGGTCTATCGGTGATCAAAGTATGTGGCTGGGGCAGCCCGGCCAGATGGGCGGAGTATAAATAAAATCATCATTATCAGGGCCTGATTTAGGTTTGATGAGGCCCTAAGCTACTGAAGGTAATGGGGCCCTTTATTTCAAGCTGTCCTTTGTGCTGTTTTTTGTGTTGAATATATGCTATATGGTAATTTATGGACCTAATAGGTATCTAAAGCCATTTGCACATAACAAATAGGAGCCTACACAACACAAAACAGCTTCCGACATATATAAAAACATAATAAAACATTAAACATTTTAAAACTTCCCTATACGGGACTGCCTTCAGATGGCTCGGGGCTTGGATAACCCTCCAACATGTTCCACCAGGCCTTTGGTCGGGGTTCAGTCTGATTCTTTTCTTTCTGTATAAGAACAAGCATTAAAGAGGCCTCCTAGCCCACTCACGGGTCCTTTATAAGACCAGTGGTAACAGTTGGCCCTGGAGAATATTGTTGTTGTCGTTTAGTCGTTTAGTCGTGTCCGACTCTTCATGACCCCATGGACCAGAGCACGCCAGGCACTCCTGTCTTCCACTGCCTCCCGCAGTTTGGTCAGACTTATGTTGGTAGCTTCGAGAACACTGTCCAACCATCTCGTCCTCTGTCGTCCCCTTCTCCTTGTGCCCTCCATCTTTCCCAACATCAGGCCTCCTAGCCTGCTCACGGGTCCTTTATAAGACCAGTGGTAACAGTTGGCCCTGAAGAATATTAACCACTCTCAATTTTACCTGTGGACTGCCATCTGTCCAGATTTTAATTTGCTCTGAACTAATTTTAGGATATATTTTAATTAATTGCCTGTTTTTATATTCTTACGTTCTTTGTGTATTGTGTTAGTTTTATGATGTTAGCTGCCCTTAGCCCAGCTCTGGCCGGGAAGGGCGGGGTACAAAGAAAATGTTGTTGCTGTTGTTGTTGTCCAGTGAAAATAGGGACATCCTAAGGAAAAGTGGGGTGTGTTGGGATCAAATCAGAAGCTGGGGTGGCTTCTGTAAATCCTGGGCTGTTCCTGGAAAATAGGGACACTTGGAGGGGGTCTGCATCCATTTTTCATTTTAAGTATCTAGGTGTTCCCTTGCCACCTCTTTTCCTGTCTTGAGCTGGGCAAGGGAAGGGTGTGGCTTAAGGAGAAAGTTATGGGAGAGTTCTGAAGGCCAGATTACAGGGCCTAGACCTGGGCTTGGGTTTCCTCACCCTGACTTAGATTCAGCTTCTATGAGGTGACATTCCAAGTGTGGCAAGGACATTCAGCATAAGCACGCTTAGGCTAAACGCCCATTTCTATCCTGCCCCTTTTTAAAAGGACATTTTTGTATAGCAACTGCATATACCTGATCCTGCTGGGGTCCCCTCCCCCCTTTAGAAGATTTGATGTAATGTGAGCTCTAGGGATGGAATTATATCATTTCTTAAAACCCTTGTCATTTTTATGAGGATTTCGCAAGCTAAAGCAGTGCACGTCAACAACAACAACGAAAAGGGGATAATGCACTAACTGGGAGAAATTCGCAGGAGCCACAATTCTTCTTACAGCAGAGGTGTAAAATCCTAACCATGCACACGGCACGCTCCACAATAAATGGAGAAATGTGTATGGCAGGCTCTGAATGTGAGGCGGGGAGTGAAACAGAGAAGAGCCTTGGCTCAAAGGTAAGAGAACATGGTGTGCAGGCAAAAGTTCCCAGGTGTAGCCCGCAGAACCCCTTCCCCACAAACACTCCCGGTTGTTAGGATCAGCAGAGGGGCCTCTCTTGATATTTCCAGTGCCCTCAGTTGTTCAGGGTGGCAGTGGCCTGGGAGAGGGCATTCCCTGTAGCCCTATAGGGTTGCCTTATTTCAAACAGTGAAAATCAGGACAGAGCCTTTGGGAAAATGTAATAAAATAGTGATGGTTTTGAGCTATTTTAAAGAAACAGCTTTCCAACATGGGTTGCCATGCATCCAGATTTTTCTGGACATTTTGCCGATTTCTGCCTGGACACTGCTTCCGACTGAAGTATTCCGGATATGTCCAGGAAATTTCGGACATATGGCAACCCTACAGTGTAGCAGCCCCTTAGTTGTGAAATTTCTTCCCCGCAGATGTGGGTTTGGCTTCTTTGCTATACAGCTTTCAGAGAATCCAGAAGACACACCAGTTTGCACTGGCCTTTGACAATGAGATGCGTGTTTTCAGGGCTCACCCTATTCCTGTGACTGTTGTGTGTTTTAAATTATTTTAATTGTGCATTTAAAATTGTTGTTGTTGTTACTAGTATTATTAATACCTGCAACCAGCACATGGCAGTCTTGGGAAAATGTTGGAGCTTCAGAAGGACTCATATTGGACCTCTACATCACTTATTAACTGAGAGTTGCAAGAAGACAAAGCAAGACTGACAAATCATTTGTGATTTGGTATGATTTTATTAAACATGTTAATGAATATTTTCACAATTTGAGCCCACACTCACTATTTAAAATAATATGGTTGATTCACTTTAAAAAACCAATTAAATAATGTCTCCCCCTCTGCCTCCTTTCTCTCCCTTTTTCTCTCTTCTGTCTTTACCTCACTGTTTATAACACTCTATTTGTTACTGCATAAATACACGCAAGTCTCGCTTATCAAACACAAAACGTCCCTTGGAAACCTTTCGTTTGACAAGTGTTTGCATAACGAGTTCACTGTTTCCGTTATTTCCTATGGAAGTTGTTCTAATACAGCATTTGTCCACACACACACCCGCCATGGTTTCTTCATGAAATGGCTGTAGCCAATAAACAAAAGAGAGACTAAGGGAAAAGACTGTTTTGTCCAATCTCTTCTGCCCCCCGATTTGTCCACTCTTGCTTCTGTGGTTTCTGCCTGAAAATGGCTGCCACCAACCAACAAAGTGCAAAACAACAACAACAACAACAACAAGGAAATAAGGAAGTTGGCAGCTCAGATAAGTGAATCTGTGTATAGCAAGGTTTGGGTATACTTCTTTGTCAGATTGTGATTCTGCAGATAACAGGACCTGTGAGTAGGCTCTCCATACCCACTAGTTTTCTCATTTTTTTACATTGTATAATTTTCTAAGAACATTGTTTCCTATACATAAAATCAACATGTTTTGTTACAGTATAATAATAATAATACCCTGCCCATCTGGCTGGATTTCCCCAGCCACTGTGCAAAAATATCTAAAAACATAATAAAAACATCAAGCGTTAAAAACCTCCCGGTATAGGGCTGCCTTCGGATGTATTCCAAAAGTTGTGTAATTCTTTATCTCCTTGATATCTGAAGGGAGGGTGTTCCACGGGGAGGGCGCCACTACCAAGAAGGCCCTCTGCCTGGTTCCCTGTAACTTCACTTCTTGCAGTGAGGGAACCAGCAGAAGACCCTTGGAGGAGGACCTCAGTGTCTGGGTTGAACGATGGGGGTGTAGACGCTCCTTCAGGTATAGTGGGTCAAGTCCATTTAGGGCTTTAAAGGTCAACACCAACACTTTGAATTGTGCTTGGAAACGTACTGGGAATCAGTGAAGGCCTTTTAGGACTGGTGTTACATGGTTCCGGCGGCCACTCCCAGTCACCAGTCTAGCTGCCGCATTCTGGATTAGTTGTAGTTTCCAAGTTTCCAATGCCCCACATAGAGTGCATTGCAGTAGTCCAAGCGGGAGCATGCACAACTCTGGTGAGACAGTCTGTGGGCAGGTAGGGTCTCAGGTGGTGTACCAGACGGAGCTGGTAGACAGCTGCCCTGGACACAGAATTGACCTGCGCCTCCATGGACAGCTGTGAGTCCAAAATGACTCCCAGGCTGTGCACCTGGTCCTTCAGGGGCACTATAAATTCACTCTCACAAGAGGCATTAATGGCCACCAACTTGCATGGGTTTAAAAGAGGATTAGGAAAAAAAAATCATGGGTCAAGACTATCAATGGCTACTAACCATGACGATTGTGTTCTACCTCCACTGTCAGAAGTTGCAAGATTCTGAATATCAGTTGCAGGAAAGGAAACTGCAGGAGGAGCAAGTAAAAAAAGTAAAGGTAAAGGACCCCTGGACAGTTAAGTCCAGTCAAAGGCGACCATGGGGTTCGGTGCTCATTTCGCTTCAGGAGCAAGCACTCTGGTGCTGAAGTCCTTTTTGTGGGTTTCCCACAGGCAATTGGTTGGCCGCTGTGAGAACACGATAGAGGACTAAAGACAAGCCACCGGCTTGACCTAGCAGGCTCAGTTTGTCTTCTTGTGCTCTCTGAATCCTTTCCAATTATTCAACATTTTCCTGAATGAACGTGCAGAAATTTAACACATAAAGCGGATAAACAACAGGTGTGCATTGACGGCACTTTACCTATTAACATATTTTTAGTCTTAACAGATCTTCCTCTTCCTTCCCCACCCCCTATGGCCTGAGGTATTCTTCCTCCCTCTTAGGCTGATAGTGAACCTTTGAGATGACGAATGTTGCATTGTAATGTTGAATAATATTGCTGCTGCCCTGAACTCTTTGTTAGCTTAAGCTGAATGTTTAATATGTGTGTGTGTGTTTCTTTGTTCCTCTCTGTTAAAGAACCTGGTCCAGTTTTTAGATATATTCCAGCTGCCAGGAAAGCAACAGCAAAAGTTGTAACTCCCACTGAAATTCAGTTTACTCGTTTGTGAATGTGTTCCTTTGTTTTATATCCCGCTCTATCCAATGGTTTACAGCCATTTTATTTTATTTTTTAAAAATCTATATTAATGGCTCCATTGCTATGGGAATGACAATCTAAGGAAATTCAAATGGTTTGCAGGAGGAGATGAAACAACAAAATTGTTGTTGTTCAAAATTTCTCCTGCCCACTGACAGGAGGGAATTGCTCGGTTTCACAATTTGGAATTTAAATTGTCCTAACTTTATGCCTCAACTCTGCACTTAATAACGTTTTTTGGTCATTGAATTCTTGTCTAAAGTGCACTCTCCTTCTCATTTTTCAATCCTTTCATCAACTACCTCTTCCACAAAGCCTTGCTCCAAATCTTCCATTTGCCTGTCATGCGGCTAAACTAGTTAATTTGCCCCAAACCCTGATGTGCCTCCATTTTCTCTTCATTCCATCCATTCCCTCACTGCCCTTCAGAACAGGGGGCCTCTCGGCTTAAACTTTAAAGCGCAGGTGACTTCTGGATCAAGTAATGGGAGTTACAGATTTGTCCCCAAGAAAGGCAGGATTTCGTTGGTTTAAAATAAATAAAACAAAAGGTTTGTTTCACACATCACACCATATGTAGGGGAACCTGTAGCTCTCCAATTGTTGTTGAACTCTACCTGCCATTGGCGCCAGTCAGCAACACCAAATGGTCAGGGATGATGGGAGTTGTAGTCTAGCCAGATCAGGAGGGCCACAAATTCACCATCCCTCCATTGCAAAGTAGTAAGTGCAGGTTTGCCACTGGATATGTGCTCAACCAGGCTCCCTGATGAATGATTCATATGTGATACATGTGTTAGAAAAACTCTGTGCATTCACAACTAAGTATAGACCTAAACATGTAACAGGGCTCCTTCCTGGACTACTGCAATGCACTCTGCATGGGGATGTCCTTGAAGACAGTCCAGAGGCAGCAGCTAGTGCAGAATCCAGCTGTTAGGGTGGTAAGTGGGGCAGCCCAATGGAACCCATGGCTTGAAAGCACTGGCTGGTACAGTGAGCTACTGGGTCCAATTCAATGTGTTGGTACAGGAGCAAAAGAACCCCACCCAACTACTAAAGCTTAGATATCAGTAGTGCCCACTTTCTGGACACAAGACTGTACTGGGAAACTGAACACATTGCGTTTGCATGGTTGTGCTGAATTTTGGAAATCTAAACCACTTAGCATTTTGGATTGAAGATTATGTTTGAGAAATAATCTGCCCCAGTGGATAACGTGCCCAATGTGCCTTCTGAATTGCAGGAAGATTCAGGGCTTATTTTCAGCCAGGACTCACCAAAACGCAGTTCTGGCACCGTTTAGGTTGGCGCCATTGCCCTTATAAGAGAACAAGGGAGGCGTTCATGGTGAGTTCTGGCACCTCTCTTTCTAGAAAAAGAGCAATGGGAAGATGTCTCTCTCCAAAAACCTGTGGCAAGTAGTAGTATCAGAACCCGTGGAAGAGGCATGCTCATCCATTATTTCCTCATTCACTTTGTGTGTGTTTTTTTAAAAAATATTTATTAAGTTTCCCATGTTAACAATCCAATAAAAGCCACATTAAAAAAAATTTCAAATGATAATATAACCAAATGGTCCAAATTTTATGCCAAATTATAAATCTTTGGTTGACTTCCCATGCACTTTGTATCAAAGATAACAAATCTGGTAGAGCTTTGCATGCAGACCCCAGGTTCAATCCTTGACATGTCCAGGTAAAATTGGGAGAGACTCACTATCTGAATCCCTGGGGATTCACTGCTTGTAAGCATAAACTGGCCTTTCTCAATCTTGGTTGCCCAGATGTTGTTGGACCACAGTTCCTATGGTCATCCCTGACCATTGGTCCTGCTAGCTAGGAACATCTGGGGACCCAAGGTGGGGAAAGGCTGGTGTAGCCAACACTGAGCTAGGTGGACCAATGGTCTGCCTCTGTATAAGGCAACTTCACGTGTTCCTGAATCGTACCCAGTAGAACAGAGCTGCATTAATATAAACCAGCCAAAGACATGATGCAGCGTCGCAAGGTATAATTGTAACAAGTTGTCCCTTTCCTCTTTATTCTCCCTCCATCCCCATCCAATTCTTCATATACATTAACAGGCCTGCTTTAGAAATGATTAATGCCATTAATATCTGTCTACTTCAATAAACCTTCTCATCTTTGAACTCCCTGCAATATTTGCTGCTCTCTTTTCCAGTTTTTAGACTAATTCATACATATGACAAATGTGAATCTGAGTTTCAGTTTCCTATTATTTCCCTTGTCGGATCAGATAAATTAACAGACTTCCATTCCATTCCCAAGAGTGATGTCCATATGCTGATGGAAGCAGCAGTAAAAGAAAAAAACACTCCCTCAGAGCCGCTTCTACAACTGGGAAGTGGGCCCTGCTGCCTCAGATGCCCAAGGAAGACACACCAGTGGTATTTACCCAAAGCCTGCTCAGAGAAAATAAAATATAAGTTACCACATGTTCTCTTCACCCTTGCTTGGAGGTCAAACAGAAAGAGATGCTGAGTTTATTCTTTCCACCTTGATGTTGCCAATGTGCTTCACGGCCAATAATATATCGCAACCTTTGCAACTTTCTCAATCAAGCTTGACTTTATTTTGTAATATTTTAGTTTTCTCTATCCCACCTTTATCTGGAGTTGGAAACTCTTTATTTTAATCTTTGGGAAGACAATTGGCTCACCCCAGCAAGAGACACTCTTCCCAGCTGCACAGCATCAAAGCTGCAAATGGAAACATGGCCTTTATACGGCTTTCTCTATTTGAACAGTTAAAGGAACAATTTGTACCTACCTCTTGTTGATAGACAATGTGCCATAGGCAAGGAGATACTGGAAAGGAAATAGCTAACTGCTTAATCTTGTTTGCTTCCATTTGCCAGACCTCTGTCATATATCTTTATGGCTCCTCAACCCAACCAAATTGCTAATGCAAAAAGAAAAATGACTCCCATCATTCCCGATCTCAATCTGATATATGCCAATGATGTAATAATGATTGACCTATGGCTGCAGGGGAAATTGGGTTGTGCATGCTCTGCTTTGAGCCTCTGCACCAAAAGTATGTATTTCTTAACTATTATGCCTTTCAAAACATTTCATAGATGTTAAAGCCAGAAGGAAAGATTTGATGCCGGTATAACGCTTAATCACAGTTAAAGCAAGCCTTGGTCTGCAAACATTTTTTCAAACGCTGGTTTTATATGCTGCTTTGTAGTCAATGCTTAAGCATAATTTAGATTTTGTGGAGGTTTTATTTTTGAATTGTCTGCAATAGGGCTGGTAGGAGAGGCTGGGCAAGGCGCATGCCTAAGAACTCTTATGGCTGCAGCTCCACAAAAGTGGAGCATGTAGCTTCAAAATGTGAACCCAGACCCACAAAGCATTTGTGCTTCTTGCAGCGGGTGTGAAATCAAGTGGAAGGACATGGAAGGAAGCCCCCTACTTGGATTTGCGGGATCAAAAGGACTCTTCACACTGCTCAACAAGATAGGATGACCACCTAAGTTCCACAAGATGACTGTGTCCTTCCACAAGAACATGCATGGCACCGTCCAGTATGACAGTTCACCCTCAGATGCCTTCCTTCCCTATAAAGAGTGGTGTGAAACAGGGTTATGTTGTCGCTCCAACTCTCTCTGGCATATTCTTCTCCTATGTCTTCAGCTTGACTGAAGGCAGTGTATACAGTACAGTGGTACCTCAGGTTATGTATCCGATCAGTTCCGGGGTGCCGTTTGCACCCCGAAAAGTACATAACCCGAGTGTCCATTTTGCACATGCGCAAAGTGCGATATCACACTTCTGAGCATGCGCGAACTGCACAGAACACTTCTGCGCATGCGTAGACCGCATGGACATTCGCAGAAGTGTCTGCACGCCGAAAAACACTTCCGGGTTACCGGAGTACGTAACCCGAAAATATGTAAGCCGAAGCAGACGTAACCCAAGGTATGACTGGACTTCCATTCAAGAAGCGACGGGGGTCTGTTCAACATGACATGTCTCCACACCAAAACAGAAGTGTGGCAGGTTCTTATCCAAGAAATGTTGTTTGCAGATGATGCAACCTTGGTTGTGCACTTCAAGGAAGCTCTACAGAGACTCAGCAACCATTTTGCCCAAGCTTGCAGGGAGTTCAGCCTGATGAAGACCAACATCTGGGTCAGGATGTCGCCAGCACTTGGTCTACCTGGGCTGTACCCTAACCAATAACCTTTCCATTGATACTGAACTGGACAAACATATTGGCAAGACAGCCACGGCAATGGCTCGCCTCTCCAAAAGGGTTTGGGAGAATGCAATGCTAATGACCGATAATATCAAGATGAAGGTCTACCAGGCTTGCGTGTTCAGCATCCTGCTTTATGGAAGTGAGTTGTGGGCAACTTACAACCGTCAGGAGCAATGCCTCAACACCTTCCAGATGTACTGTGTCAGGAAGATTTTGGGCATTACATGGCAAGACAGAGCCTCGAACAAAGATGTGCTCTCCCAAGCCCACATTCCCAGCACATTCGTACATCTTTCTCAGAGACGTCTGTGCTGGCTTGGTCATGTCCACAAACTGGAAGATGGCAGGATGGCCAAGGACATGCCTCGGTCCTGTATACCTGAAGGAGCGTCTCCACCCCCATCATTCAGCCCGGACACTGAGATCCAGCGCCGAGGGCCTTCTGTCGGTTCCCTCACTGCGAGAAGCAAAACTACAGGGAACCAGGCAGAGGGCCTTCTCAGTAGTGGCGCCCGCCCTGTGGAACGCCCTCCCATCACAGGTAGGGAAATAAACAACTACCTGACATTCAGAAAAAACCTGAAGGCAGCCCTTTTTAGGGAAGTTTTTAATGTTTGATATTTTTGTATTTGATTTCTGTTGGAAGCCGCCCAGAGTGGCTGGGGAAATCCAGCCAGATGGGCGGGGTACAAATAATAAATATTATTATTATTATTATTAAAGGGCGCTGGCTTTAGGCACTAAGCCTGTTGGCAGACTGACTCTGCATTACAAAGACGTCTGCAAAGGTGACATAAAGGCTTGCATCATTAACCCTTCCATATGGGAATCCCTCGCAGACGACCGCAGCACCTGGAGACAATAAGTCAGATCATATATCTGTGACCAGAGAAGAAATAACCACTGGGAGCTCAGAGAGAAGAAACACCATGGTGCATCTGCAGCAGCACAAGAGGACACCTTCATCTGCCCCAGCTCCAACAAAACATGTCTCTCCCACATTGGTCTCTACAGCCACAGCAGGCACTGTAACTCCAGTGGTTTGACTTCACCCCTAAAGGTGCCCTCCTCCATTGTCTCATGAGACAGACAGATGCCAACAATATACTGTATTGGCTTACTTGATGAATAAAAACCCAAGTAGCTTTTTGTCAATGGGACAGCAGTGGAAGGAGTAACACTTTACCAAACTCCTACCTCAGGAACATGGGAACCATAAGGGCATAAGAGTTTGCTGGATCAGGCCAATGGCCCATCTACCGGTAGTCCAGCATCCTTTTCTCATAGTGGCCAACCAGATACCTGTGGGAAGTCAACAAGGAGGACCCTCTGACAAAACATTTCATTGTTCTTTATTTTGGGGCTTAACATATCAAAATATTGGGGGCTAACATCAAAATATTGTGGATTACAGCTCACAATTGGTTGGGACCCTCCCAAATAAAGGACATGGATACATCACCATTTCCTATCCTCTCAGCTTCCGTTGTTCTATGCCAGAAAATATGCAAATGGGGAAGGGATGACCTCTAGCCTTCAAAATAAACTTTAAGGTAGTTCAGCCCCTTTGCTTATTTCCCCCCCTCTCTAATTGGAGCCATAACAGGAATATCCTCATTTGGAGTATCAGGTCACCAACATGCCATTTAATTTCCCCCTGCCTGCAGCCAATTTGTTTGGGTTTTTTTTACACATCAAGGCAGAAATTTTGGACAAGAGAAAAGCATACAGGAAGCTGCATTGATGGCAGTTTTGTCTGCTTGTCTGGCCTTGAAAATACTATTTTGTGGGAGAAAACACATACAAAGCATAGACTGGGTATGTGAAGGAAGCACATTCTGAGGACGTGGATCACTGCTAACCCAGAACAATTACTTTTTTTACCTTCTGGAGAAGTTTCTACATTGAATCGGGCCACGATCACACCATACATTTAACGCATTATGGTTTCACTTTAAACAGTCATGGCTCCCCCCCCCCAAAGAATTCTGGGAGCTGTAGTTTGTTAAGGGTGCTGTTAGGAGACTTTCATAGAATCATAGAGTTGGAAGAGACCACAAGGGCCATCCAGTCCAACCCCCCGCCAAGCAGGAAACACCATCAAAGCATTCCTGACAGATGGCTGTCAAGCCTCCGCTTAAAGACCTCCAAAGAAGGAGACTCCACCACACTCCTTGGTAGCAAATTCCACTGTCGAACAGCTCTCACTGTCAGGAAGTTCTTCCTAATGTTTAGGTGGAATCTTCTTTCTTATAGTTTGAATCCATTGCTCCGTGTCCGCTTCTCTGGAGCAGCAGAAAACAACCTTTCTCCTCCTCTATATGACATGTTTTTATATATTTGAACATGGCAATCATATCACCCCTTAACCTTCTCTTCTCCAGGCTAAACATACCCAGCTCCCATTCTATTCCCTACCCAGAGCTAGAGTTCCCAGAGCGCCTTAGCAGTCAATCCAGAACAACAAACTGTTCCTCTTCACAGGGAACTTTTTGAGGAAAGTTACGAAAACAGGGGCCTCCTAACAGCTCTCAGCTCTCTTCAGAAAACTACAGCTCTCAGAATTCTTTTGGAGAAGACACAACCGTTTAAGGTGGCACCATAAGGTATGGTGTGAATGTGGCCTTAGAAGTATTATTGGTGCTAGTCACCCACCTGAGGCACAGTTCCGACAGAAATGGTGTGTGTGGTAGCCCGGGGTCCATGTCTCTTCTCCTTCCATCACCAGTGTAGTTTTATAGCTATTTAGTGAGGCTGGAATGCTTTGCATCAAGGGAGCAGCAGTAGCAGCCCATGTAGGGCAGAGCTGTTCTCACTGCAGCTTACCTGGGTGGGGGGCAGGCTAGTGGGGAGGTCTGGGCTGCACAAGTGCACCGTCAGACCCAACCTGGTGTACCCACACAGCTCTGACCTTGCAACCACCCTGTCTCTCCTCTTCCAGGTAACGT
The DNA here is from genome assembly GCF_009819535.1 of Lacerta agilis. Lineage (NCBI taxonomy): Eukaryota > Metazoa > Chordata > Lepidosauria > Squamata > Lacertidae > Lacerta > Lacerta agilis. The sequence goes on along the minus strand of NC_046313.1, from coordinate 98,646,086 downwards.
CAGCTTATTGGTCAAATACAGTTGTAGTTCCCAAATGTTTTGGCTCCCGAACACCGCAAACCCAGAAGTGACTGTTCTGGTTTGCGAACTATTTTTGGAAGCCGAATATCTGACAGGGCTTCGGCGGCTTCCGATTGGCTGCAGGAGCTTACTGCAGCCAATCAGAAGCCATGCTTTGGTTTCCGAACGCTTTGGACTTCTGGAACGGATTCCGTTCGACTTCCAATGACTGTACTAGGTAAAATAAACACACATTTGGCTGACAAAAACAGCTGGTTGCTGTGCTGCCTTGTCTCTGGGCTCCTCCAGTTATCTTTGTGCATACACAAAATTACTCCTCCTTTCTCTGCCTCTCACAAGCAGTACCATACCACTTCAAACGGCCACAGCTCCCCGCCAAAAGATCCTTGGAGCTGTTAAGGGTGTTGACAGTTGTTAGGAGACCCTTATTCACCTCACAGAGCAACATTTCTCAGAGTGGTTTCGCAGTCAATCCCTCTTTCCAGGGATCTCTGAAAATTTCATAGAATCTTAGAATTGTAGAGTTGGAAGGGGCCACGAGGGTTATCTAGCAGGAATCTTTTGCCCAACATGGGGCTTGAACCCACGACCCCAAGATTAAGAGTCTCACATTCTATCTGTAACTCTCTGTTGGAGGTACGGGTGAACCCAGAATTAAAAGGCACCAGAATATTAATAGAAAAGTCCTTTCCCATAGCATTCTTTTTTTGGGGTGTGTGTGTGTGTATGTAATCATTTCTTTTCAGACTGGCATACCTTTTTATTTTTAAAGCAACATTTCAATCATAGACCTGTTTGCTCCCAAAGGCAAGCGCCATTCAGTTCAGATGGGTTTTAAGTGGATATAAGTTGGGTGTAAGTGAATTGGAGCAGTGTATTCCAGAGTATGAGAGGTTGTTTCTGAGTGAAGAAGCATATTGTTTAAAATTGTTCTGATTGTAATGCTGCATTTTGCATTGTTGTAGCTTGCTCTGGGGCATCATGGTGAAGGGCAGGCAAGAATAATAATAAACCTTAACAATAATAGCGATGATATTCATATGATTGCAAGGCAGCCCTGCATCAAAACACCTTATCCATGTTATACATTTGATAAATTACCCAGATTGCAGGTTAGGAGAACAGGAAGCTGCCTTAGACTGAGTGAGACCGGGCAGGAGACATTCTCAGACCTACCTGGAGATGCCAGGGATTGAACTTGCGACCTTCTGCATGCAAAGCAGGTGTTCTATCACTGAGCTATGGTTCCCACCCACCCTTGAATAATTTGCTTTACCAAAAATGTGGGGGGATGGGGGGGCGGGGAGACACATTGGCCAGCCATATGCATAACATTCTGTGCTCTCTTATATTGGACAAACAGGCCAAACCCTACACCAAAGGATAAATGGACATAAATCTGATATCAGGAATCACAAGACAGAGAAACCAGTAGGAGAACACTTCAGCCTCCCAGGACATTCTATACAAGATCTCAAAGTAGCTGTCTTAATACAAAGGGATTTCAGAAATAGACTGGAAAGAGAAGTGGCTGAATTGCAACTAATCACCAAACTTAAAACCATGGAGAGACCTGGTCTGAACAAAGACATTGGATTCTTATCTCATTATACTGTACATGACAAAGCTATCTTTAGCCCTCTCACCCCTTGCTTTTTCCTGTAAGACCAACTGCAGTCGTTAACAGTCGTCAACAGGTTTTCCACACCTATCAGCCAATCACCAATTCCCACCACCCTTCTGAGTAATACCCCTCCCCACCCTCTCACTATATATAAGGGTCTGGTGACTTCTGTTTCAGTGTATCTGAAGAAGTGTGCATGCACACAAAAGCTCATACCAAGAACAAACTTAGTTGGTCTCTAAGGTGCTATTGGAAGGATTTTTTTTTTTTAACTAGGGCAGACCAACACAGCTACCTGTAACTGGTTCTGTGTGAAGTTATGGAAATGCTTGGAATACATTTGGAACTCTCAAAACTCCAGTTTTTCAGAATATTTTTTTGCACACTTGCTGCAGCTGCATTGCATATAATAATTTTGCATTTTAAGGAAACAAACAAACAAATAATACAATACATCAGCATGTATCGAAGGTAGTATAATAGTACAAGTAGCTTCAAAGAGATACAATTTAGATAAGTGTGGGATGTGCTTTTTTTTTCCTTTTAAAGAAAAATTACAAATGCCAAATTATCTTGACTCAATTATACATTTTATCCAGCGGGGTGTGGGGTGGGGAGTCCCAGCTCCCAGGCACTAGTTAGGAGCAGCATAAAGGCAAAATACTGTGCTGCTTATAACTAAAACTCGATAAAAATCTCCCAGTCTAAAGGAAGGGACAAAACTCATTACAGATAAGGCATTTCCTCCAGAACGCCTCTCCCGGATTGCTTTTTATTTAAACGCATGGGCTAAAAAGGAAATCGCTCCCTCCTATCTTTCCAGAGATCAGCCTAGCCTCTAGGCTCTGCTTCATTCTGATCACAGCTGTAAGGTTCCTTTTAACCTCTCCGCCACTGCTCAAATGTTGCGGGTCTGGCTTAAAAAAAAAACCAACCCCCCCCCCCACAGACGCATATGTCTGCATTATTTTATGGTGCTCGATCGGATTAGAACTGTTTAGTAAAAACACACCCATGCTAGCTATTGTATTGCACTTGTTAGAAAAGACCCCGGTGCTAAATGGATCGATATTGCTTTAAGTCCCCCTGCTGTCAGGAAATTGAAAAAATATGCAGCCGGCCTGATTTTGCAAAGGGGCTTGGGTGTGTGTGTGGGTGTGTGTGCAGGCTTTTGCCATGCAGAAAGTCTCTCTCTCTCTCTCTCTCTCTCCTCTCTCTCTGTGTGTGTGTGTGTGTGTCTGTCTGTCTGTCATGTGTAAGAGGGAGCGCGTTCAATATTTGCTTGATATTTGGTACCCCGTCCATTAGAGTAAGCGTGTGTGTGTGTGAAAGAGCGTGCGAAGGAATATGGTTAAACGCATCCAGCCGGGATGTGTACATGAAAATAGTTTGTGTGTGTGTGCATGAGTACAGGGAGTGTGTGTGTGCGTGGAAGAAAGAGAATAGGGGAAAACATTTATGTGTGTGAAACAGTGAGTGCGTGGGAGGGTGTGTGTGTATCTAAGTAATGCGTGGAGCGATCAGCACAAAGCGGCAGCTGCGTGTGCACGCGTGAGAGTGGGAATACTCGTATGTGTCCGTGAGACAGAAAGATTGTGTGTATTTGGACGGGGTCGGGGGAGAGAGAGATTTCCCTTTTTTCTGTCTGTGGGTGGTTGCACGAGAAACAAAATTAATGTATATAAGGAAGTAACTGTGAAAGAGTAGGCCTATCACAGAATTGTAGAGTTGGGAGGGACCCCCGAGGGTCATCTAGTCCAACCCTTTGCAATTCAGGAATCTCCGCTAGATCATATGTGACAAGGTGGTACATCCAACCTCTGGTTAAAAACCTCCAAGGAAGCTGAGGTCCACCGCCTCTCGTGGGAATCCGTTCCACTGTCGAACAGTTACATCTTCGTGGTGCACGGAATATTGTGCAATATATTCGCTCGTCTTGGCTTTGATCTCTCGAAATACCGCGAATGAGAATATATCCTTTGTGTCTCCGGCGCGGGATGCACGTGTGCGAATCCGTCCAGCGCGTGGCACCGAGCGAACGCGAAAGCGCTGTGTGCGCACATGCGTGTAGGAATCCACCGAAGAGGAATCCACCGAAGAGGAGTGCGAGAGAAGTTCTTGCAGCAGGCGTGTGCCGCTGCCTGCCCCGCCGGACACTGCCTGCACGCCCGGCAAGGGCAAGAGAGGCGTCACGACGGCGGCGGAGGCAAGAAACGTCCCTTGCTCGCAGAGAGGCGTGCTGGAGAGCTTTGCGAAACGCGTGCGCGAACGTGGAAACGAAATCCCTAAAGGATTTCCCTTCCCACAAGAGGATCGCTTGCTGTGTGTGTGTGTGTATGTGTGTGTGAGAGAGAGAGTGAATGTGCACAGTGGAGACGTGTGCGTGCAAGGAAACAGCGTGCCTACGTACAAGCATTAAAAGGTCTCTCCCCGAAATGCACACGTTCATTCACACACGCGCGCGCTCTGCCTTTCTTTTCCCTCCTCCGGCTCGCCAGCAGAACCTGAGACTAGAGCGAGGCAAGCGGGCGCTGCCGCTTTAAGAGTCTCGAGTGCGCGCCAAGCCGAGACCCCCCCTTTCCCCCCTCCCCTGCGCGCCCCCGCCTCTCCTCTCTCTCTCTCTCTCTCTCTCTCTCCCTCTCTCTCTCTCCCTTCCGCTCCCTCTCCCTCTCCGCTTTAAAGTCTCAGCCAGGATCTAGGCTCACATGTTACTTCCTGTATGGAAGAATGGAAAGCTTCCAGCAGCTCCTGCCTGACTGTTCCTCGCCAGCTTGCTCCGGAGCCCCAACTTCTAGCAGCGGGATGGACTGAGAGCTGCTCCGGGCAGACCGACTCTTCGCTGCTGCTGCTGCAAGCCCTCGATCGCTGGGGCTGGGGAGTGGATTTTGCTACTATCGCCGCCGCTGCTCTGACTGCTGTTTGCAAGAATGCCTCCTTCCCTTTGGCCTTGCACGGTGCTGCCCGCATGAAGGCGAGAGGAGAGAGTCCGAGCCCAGCCGAGGCGCTCGCTAGCCACCGATCCCCGGCGCCGGCGCTGCTGCTGTTTTTGCGGGCTGGAGGGAAGTTGTGAGCTCTCGGCTCCCGAGTCCCGTCTCCCTCCCCTCACCCTGCTGCCAGCATTTGCTCCCGAGGCCTGGAGCGGCGGGTCTGCTGAACTCCGGGACTCTTTTATCTTTGCACACACATAACAGAGGCACAAATTCAGGGCAGAGAAGAGAGAAAGGAAGAGGCTGCGCGCGCGCCAATTTGCTATTCTTATTTTTAATAGCGAGGGGCGGGGGGGTTGGTCCATCGCTCCGGCTTCCTTCTTTTTCGGGTTAACCCCCACCCTCCCCTGCTTTTTTGTTTGTTTGTTCCAGAGACGGAGCAGGAAAGTGTGTAACTTTTTTTTTTTTTAAATACTATTTTCAACAAGTTTCCCACCCCCGCACCTTCTCTCTATCTCTCTCTCACACACATTTTTTTTTTTGTTGGTGTATGTGGAATCCTCATCCTTCTGAATTTTTAAAAATATACTTAAAGAGAGAACCCCCTTCTGTTTGTTTCGATGTGCGGCTTTGGAGATGCTGAGGCTACTGCAACCGTGTTGCTGGATCTTTTTCTTGAAAATCACCGTCTCCGTGCTCCATTACGTGGTGTGTTTCCCCGGTGAGTGGAAATATTAATATGGGGTGGATTTTTATTTTTTAAAGCGGTTTTTTGGGGTGGGGGGAGGGGGCAAGATCTCTTCTCCACCTCGGGATCCGTGTGTCTTGTCTTCCGTTGCGCTTACACGTCCCCTCCAGTCGCCCCCATTTGTGGTGTGTGTGTGTGCTGTCACTGTGTGGACCAAAAGGGGGGGGTGGGGAAGGGCGTGCTTCCCCCCCCAACCGACCCAGTACATCTATAGATCTACCCGATCCCACCACCCTCTCTCTCCTAGGAAGGCGTGTTTGGCTGCTGCTTGCTGGAAAATACGTCTGTGCGTGTGAAACTCTGGATCCGAGGATAACGAAAAGGAATCTCGCTTCTTGGGGAAGCAATAGGATACCCCTATTTGGGTGGGGAGATTCTGGGGAACGGAGGGCAAAACCTCGAGCCCATTAGCACCACTCTTCTCAACTTCTCCTGCCACCACCTCTCTCTCTTTCTCTCCTTCCTCCCCCCACTAACAACCAACCTCCGGTTCTTTCCCTTCTTACTCCAGCCCATCACCCGCTCTATACTTGTGGCAAATCAATGAAGGAGAGAGAGCAAGCGAGCCCGGCGCTCCTCCCGCAGTGCTCAGCGTGTAGCGGCGTAGTGTGATCCCATCCAGCCTTGCCTCGGTGATGAGTGGCTGTGTGTGATTGTGCCCGCCAGCGCCGCTTCTCCCTTCCTCAACCTGGGGTGTGTGTGTGTGTGTGTGTGTCTAATAGGACTGCCACTATAATAGTGCTGCCGCCTATCCGCTCGCCTTATCTCTACCCTTTTAGCAGCCACATAGAAACCTCTCCAACCCCACCGCCCGAAAAAAAAAACCAATAACCCACAAACCCACTCCTGCTTGGTGAATTTCCAGGAAGAGCAGGCAGACAAACCCCAAAATTAGGGGGTTGCACCCCCCCTTAAACTCCTTCATCCTCATCTCTTTTTTGGGAGGGGGGTTAAGAGAGTGGACACCCCCCCTTTTTGTTACACACACCTTCCCTCTTTTGTAGTCTTTCCCTTGCCCTGCTGAAATCTCAGATTTGGTGCAGTGCTTCCCTAGGAATGCTAGCTGTGTGTGCGTGTCTTTTTTTGGGGGGGGGGGAGGATGCGTTTTCCCTCCTCTGTGCTAAAGGCTGTGTGTGCACAGGCAGTGGGTTCCAGCCATGCCACCTGGGTGAGGAGAGATAACAGCTGGGCGGCAGCCTCTGACAGCGATGCTGGTCCTGATGATGGCTAAACCCTTTTCCTTTCCACCTTCCTGACCTTTTCCACCTTCACCTGCAGCATTTCTGCACACCTTTCAGCCTGATAAGATGGGCTGGTGTCACATCATTTGACCTTGATTGGAGGGGGGGGGTTTGAGGAGGGCGATGTTAATGAGTTAGGACTGGAGGAAGGTCAGATCCTGGATAAGGAGGTGCAGGAGAATTGGGGGGGTTCTGAAAAGCACAGGAGACTGCTGGCCTAAAAATCTCTCTTCCCCACCCTGGCTCAAGCCTCCCCTCTTTCTGGAGAACTGGGCATGGCCAAAAATAATTCCCCTTTACTTGAGTCTCCTGCCTCCTTGGAATTGTGTTGTGTTAAATGTGTGCGGGTGGAGGTGGGGTGGGGGGGAGATGATTGCATTTGCTGTCTCCCCCCCCCCCCACTTCTTAGGCACAGTGGAAAACCTTGGTTTAAGGCAAGATTCTCCAACAGTTGCAGAGCGCAGCAAACTTGCTCCCCCTTCCCCTTTTGCAGGCTTAAGCCTGGAGCTGAGAAAAGTTAAAAATGTCAGGGAAGCTTGGAGGAGACAGAGGGGGGGGGGGAGAGAGAGAGAGAGAGAGATGTTCGCTACCCCCTCCCCTTTCCCACCATATACAGTAACATAGATGGACCTGTAGAGGCACTGAAGAGCTTCAGTCTTTTCCTGGATTTTGTTCAACACATATCCCCAAAGTCCCCCAACATATGCACACAGATCTCCTGAGAAAGAGCTGTTCTTAAATTTAGCATTAACCCTTCCAAGTGCTGTAAAGGTATGATTATTATTTTTTAAATCACATACCATATCCTTCAGCATTTCATATCAGCACAGTGTTGCATGCCACAGCCGGAAATAGGAATATCTGAAAACTGCCTATGTATTACTAACAAAGTGTAAAACAAAACAAAACAAAAAATCAACAACTGCCAATTAATTCATTTCCATGAAAAACTTTTTTCATCCATTCTTTTTTTCTTTCTGGTAGGGGCGAGTAGCTAGCAAATTTGCCTGTAGGAAGATGCCCCTGCTATACATCACCACACACACACACACACACACACAAAATGCATATACACAATGCTTAAAAGGTTACCGGTTGACTTGTTCACTTAAAAGAACAATCCTATACATGTCCAAGAAAAACCCAAATCGGATCAATGGAGCAGGCTGCAATCCTGTACCTGCTTAAGTGGGAGAAAGCCCCATTAAGCTCCATGGCACTTACTTTATGTGCAGCATTGCTTTGCAAATATGCTTCAGGTAGATGGGGGACCTTCAAACTGGGATAGTAAGGGAACCATGTGAAGCGTGATCTTAGGCATATCTATTAGGAATTGAAACCCCATTGAATTCAATGGGGCGTACTCTTAAGCGGGTACGGAATGGGATTGCAGCCTAACTTTAGGAAACCCTACAGTCACTTGATGTGATTTGCATCTACACCCCCTCTCCCACAGCAACTTCCTCTATGCCGTGGCTTGTTTTATTAGGCTTTTAATACTTTTTTTATTAGCACGTCTTTATAGCTAAGATTAAAAGCAGAAAGTTTTGTGACATTGACCTTTTTGATGCCATCTTTCTATCTTGGATCATTTTATGGGTTGAAATAAAAGTGTAACGGGGTGGGGGGAAAGAAAGATGTTTAAAAAACTGCAATTTTGTACATGTGCATGCACACACACAAGCTGAGAGTAATCTCTTTTCAATACAGTGTGGTTAACTTCAAGTAAACATGCGTAGGATTGTACTGTAAAAGAGCAAAACTGGACATCTATACAAATAGTTCAACTGCATCTGAAATTGTCTCTTGAAGTGGGAGTGGGGATTCTTAAAGCATGGAGAGCTGGTCAAGGATTAAGGACGCCACGCATGGCCATTCAGATCTTGTTGGGCTACAACAGGGGTCAGCAAACTTTTTCAGCAGGGGGCCGGTCCACTGCCCCTCAGACCTTGTGGGGGGCCGGACTATATTTTGGGGAGGGGGGGAAATGAACGAATTCCTATGCCCCACAAATAACCCAGAGATGCATTTTAAATAAAAGGACACATTCTACTCATGTAAAAACACGCTGATTCCCAGACCGTCCGTGGGCCACATTTAGAAGGCGATTGGGCCGCATCTGGCCCCCGGGCCTTAGTTTGAGGACCCCTGGGCTACAAGTTCCTTACCTTGTTCTAGTAGCTCCTTCAATTTGATTCGGAAAAGGTTGGAGAAGGTGGAGAAAGGGGGCTTAAAACTTCTCACTGTTTGAAATTCTGCAGCTCTCGAGAAGAAGCATTTATCTTCTTTAAATTGATTTCTTCTCAATCTCGCCTGTACAAGTGACACCTTTCTTTCCAATTCTTATATATATTGTGCAGTAATTACATTTAGAAGGCAGGCTTACAGGATCACTTCAAGAAAACACACATTGATGTAAGTTTCATACGACACTGTTGTAAGTGCTGCAAAATTATAAATGGAATTCGGACTATGGTGACACTTCTTGCATCGCAGACTCATGCAGATCTGTTCTGCTTGCACTTGTGTGTATGAGATGTGGCTTCTGAGATACACCGCATATTGACAACAATAATGGATAAAAGAAGGTTCGATGAATCTTTGTTCAAAGGCAAGTTGTATCTTATGAAGAGTGCTTATGGTTATGAACTAGAGAGGTTATTTCACATGTTTAGCACACAGATTCGATCCTTGGTTTCTCCAGTCAAGAGGACTCCATGTGCAGGTCTGAGACAGACATTTGCTTGAGACCTTGTCCTGGAGAATTGTCTCCAGAAAAGGTATACAGCACTTGTGTGAATCAATTTAATAGGCCTGGTCCTCATATCTCATAAAACCATAGTTAATGTTTAACTATGGTTTAATGTGAACGAACAGTTTGCTGATGCACACTGCTCAAAAGTCCCCTGCTTCGCTGCTCCCCTGGTTCCTAGCTGTGCTGGGAGCAGCAGCCCTGGCTTGTCATGCCATTTGAACCTGGGCATGTAGGGGAAATAAACCATGACTGCAGGTTCTGACAGCACAACAAGCCAAGGTTTGTTAAGCCTGGAGGATCAGAGCAGGAACATTTGAGCAGCTTGCACCACCAACAGGCAACTTGTTTTCATTAAATCGTACTTAAACAATCAGAGTGGTTTAACTTGATGTGCAAACGCAGTCACTGCCGTTCAAGTTAGTGTTTTGCTGTTCCTTCAAATACAGTTGTCACACACAGCGGGTCAGGTGTGTTAGAATGGTAGGACGCAGGACGGTTTTCTGCATATCAGGTGCTTACAGATTCAGTCGCCACACTTGTCATGGTGAATGTCCTTCCAGCCTCCTGGCAGGTCCTTCTCCTGAGCTCTCTGTGGTCACGTTATGCTTTGGAAGCACTTGAAGTTCAATGTGGTGTCAAGGAAGGGACTTCCCCACGTTGGTGGAATAACAGTGTCATGGGAGCTACACATCTGGGCGGGTTACCAAGACCAGGCAAAAACTCTGGATCCTGGACGCCACCTTTGTTGAGATGTGGTGCAAGAGGGTTGGTAGAGGCAGTAGCACCTGTGGAATCAAGATGTAGGAGAATGGATGCTGATGACAGCCCTCAGCCTTAACATGCAGAGAGAGAGGGAGTTGAGAGGTGCATTTGCAAGCATCACTCCAAGGTACCTACATGCTTCATTACCAAGTCCACCAAACACGTTCCTTCATTGAATGGGAAGATCTGAAGGTCTAAGCGTGCTTGGCTGAACGTGCTTAGAAGCTCTTCCCTTTCAATGCAGAAAGGTCAAGGTTGAACTTGGATGAGCCCCTCCCTAGTTTTAGCCATTGGTGTGTTTGGGCTTAACACTTAAGGAGGGCAGATGTCAGGCTTTGAAGTAGCTATTAGTGGGGAATCTCTGCCCAACACATAGCTGTTCAAGTCTCTTTCACTGTCTGCATATCACAAAAGCAGGTATGCTATAATGTGCTTAGCAGCCCAAATTACAAAGAGAGGGGGTGATTATTTCTACTCTTAGCCAAGTTCTTGCGAGATCTAAAATAGCATAACAACGCTTTGTCCTGAAATGAGCACGCTAAAGCTTCTCCCAGCATCAGCTTTGGTTACCAGGAGGAAGGGAACTACGTGGTCACTTTACCTGATGGATGCTGTACATCGCCTGCAGAACATTTGCATTGGCCCACCTGGTGAAATGTGCTAATGTACTGCAGGAATTGGCAGGTTTTACAAATGCACTGGGCAGCAGCTGTTCAGGAAAGGCAATGCAACATAGACACACACACACACACACACACACACACACACACTGGTGGGAGATCCCAGAAGTATTTATGGGGCAGGAAATAGGGCAAGCCTTTAAATAAGCAATGGTTTGGTTGCTTGTGATGAGTAAGAACTGTATCCGATGACTCCATAGGGAAACAATGTGCTAAACATCCCTCCCCCTATGTCCCTTAGCCTAAAAGCTAAAGGGGGCATACATGAGCGTGTAGGCTTTTTTCTTTTCTTTTAGTAGGCTGGTAACTTATTTGCAAGGCTGCATCATGGCAAAGGACTTGTCACCATTTCTGCATCCAAGGCTTCAGTTCAGCACACACCTACCAGGGCTTAAGTATAGTTAAACTTGGTACGGGGTGGGGGCCTTGTTTCTGAGGATTTATTGTTTAGGATTGTGCTTTAAATCTGTTGTTTAGAAGCTGAACAAACAAATAAACAAACGCAAATAGGCAGAACAAAGCTATTTTGTTCTGGCACTCATAACATCCTGAAAGTATATTCGTACCTAAACTATGAATAATAGTTGTGTTAGGAATTTTAGGCTGCTTTTGCAAATAATTTTGCTTTTGAAATTAGGCACATATACCCCCCGCTAGTTTAAAAAAGAAGAAGCCATATTTAATGAAAGCTGGTGACTCCTTGATGATGTGCATTTCACAGCAGACCCCTATGCATGCTTGCACAGAAGTAAGCCTAACTTCGTGTTGGACTGAAGCACAAGTGTTCTCTATCATTGATCAGATGTGTCAGTCAGTGGTGTCCCTTTTCTCTCCCAGAAAGAAGCTACTTGGTACAATAGTGTTTACCGGCAAGAGGCGAACAATGTTGGAAGTTCATTTTCCCTCTCCCACGTTGCATTCTTTATATAGGGCACTTTGTAGTAGGTACATGGATACCTGCAAAAATAACTAGCATTGTACAGTGCATGGTACAGAATGATTAAATTCTCCTGGCGTTGGTGGAACATATGCAGTGTCCCAAAGAGAATGGCATATGCTAAGAGATAAGAATAAGAATGAAAAAAGATGCCTGATTTGGACCTCAACCTTGTATATGAAGAAAGGACCTGTTTTTCCCCAGCAGGTACTCTGTAGCTGTCTGACAATGTTGTATATGCCACAATCCACTGTCTTAGCCCCATTGAAATCAATAGGCTTAAGTGCTCCTAAGATTGTGCTAGATGATAGCCTGTGTCTTATATGTATAAAAATATTTATTGGCATGTGTGTGAGTACATACAAGCAAACCACTTACCTTTTTATATTAATTTTTTATTTTCTGTCAATTCACATTACATATTAATTGTCATACATACACCTTCATCGTTTTACATAACATGAATGTATTATTTCTGCAAATTCCCCACATCTAACCCTGCAAACCACTTACCATAGTTGTTTTTCTGCCCTGGGCTTTCTGATTTGGGCTGCACACAAAAAATATACTTTGCGGAGCAGATTTATAATCATTTGATAAATCCTGCTCGGTCGGGACATTGTATGGTTTTAATGTCCTCACTGTATCCGTAAGCTTTTGAAAGGCATGATTTTATATCTTGGTTTTCATGTTTCTGAATGAAAACTTATTTTTGAGTTTTATATTCTCCTGCTGAGTATTCTTCTGAGCTATAGAAGTGTCTCTCTCTAAATGCGTTTGGAAAACCGGGCTTATTTGTGTTTGTCTACAGCAAGTGTGTGTGTGTTGTCTCGTAGAAAGTATGGAATGTACAGGAGAGGGCCCCCCAAGACTTGTGTTAACTCCTATCGCCTTATGGAGATGAAACATCTACATTTTAATGGTAGCTTTCCTTTCGATTGTCTCCCCCTCACCCCTGGCTCCTCGCCATACTTTATATTTCCTGTAGTGCCTAATGAAGTCCTTGCAGATTAAGAATGTCAAATGTCTCTCTTCTTTTTCCCAGGCAGTGGCAGATGAGCTGGCTAGCAGGCTTCAGAGGAAAAGCTGAGAGGAGAGTTTGATATCCACCAGCAGGCTTACAGAAGCTGGTTTTTTCAGTTAATGATGCCAGGATGTAGCTTTTGAAACCTCCAAGCAGTCTTGGAAACTGTGCATCCTTAGGAAATGCAGCGAGGGGGTTTGGAGGGAGGGAGGGAGGGGAAAACAGAAATTCGGCACATCCAGTGGTGGAATGAAAATAGTACGCTGCCAGTTCCTGGGGGAAATGGAGCATAAGATGTGTAACTGAATACCAGTGTCAGGGCTTCCATTTAAGTGTCCTCGTTTTGTGCACATTTATTGGGCCACTTAATGTGCGGAACAAAAGTTACGTTTGCCTGTATGTATCTGGCTGAAGTGGACTCTGGCCCACAAAATGTTACACCCCAATAACTTAACTCTTGGGTGTTTTTGCTGTGCAACAAATTGATTACAGCTGGTCCTCTAGAAACAGAGGTTGCATCCAGCAGTGATGCTCAGCAGATGGAGCAACAGGGAGGGAAGCAGTTTCCAGCAGTTCCACCTCCCCTTTGCATCCCTCCATGCTCCCCAGTCTGTTCTGGAGTGTCCCTCAACCCTCCAGAGCAGATTTAGAGAGGTGTGCGTAAGGAGGGGGCTGCTCAGGAGAGGAAAGCCAGAAGCTGCTTCCTTCCTGTGATTCCGATTAAAAAAAGAAAAAAAAAGCATTGCTTTCAGCTGAGCATCACTGTCAAATGCAACCCTTACATGTAGGGACCTGCATGTGGAAATAATAATGATTAAAAAAACGTAAATCAGCTGATATAGGATGAGAGTATTAGCAGAATCAGTTCTTTTGGGGATGTTCTGGTTAAGTGTTTTTCCTTCTATGTTTTTGGTAGTTTGTTTTTCTGCAGTGAGGTGGGCTAAATTGCTTTCTGCTTCAGATTGGGGTAAATGAGGGCTTTAAATGTGAGGTGTGTGCATTAAGTAATCTTGCACAAAGTCTTCATGTTGAACAACCGTTCTCCTGTGACTCCTGATGTGATGCTTTGGCTGCCGCAAATGAGATACTGAGGAAGCCGTGAAGCTCCTTAGAAAGGAAGAAATTAGCACCAGGGAGCAGCTTGTTGTGGCATTGTCAACTTCAGAAATGGTTACGAACTTAATTCTTAACCTGAAACTGTTCTTAACCTGAGGTACCACTTTAGCTAATGGGGCCTCCTGCTGCCGCCGCACCGCCAGTGCACGATTTCTGTTCTCATCCTGAGGTGAAGTTCTTAACCCGAGGTACTGCTTCCGGGTTAGCGGAGTCTGTAAACCGAAGTGTTTGTAACCCGAGGTATTTGTAACCTGAGGTACCACTGTAAACAAAGAAGGTGAGATGTTCACCTTCCCGATTGGAAGCTCAGTCTCTTAGTCACTATGCCACACAAGCTCCTTGAGGGTAGATTTCTTGAGTTCTGCACTCAGATATGAGATTCTGCAATTAAAATTAACCATGCGAGTCCAGAAGATCAGTATAGATGAGTTAAATGTCTTTGCTATATAGCTTGGTGTGTCCTACCCCTTAATTTTAGTTTTGTAGCTGGGACTTGGCATATATGGGTAAGCAGTAAGCCTTTAAGAAGAGAGGTAGAAATATGCTCTGTAGATGCTTTCGCTTATTAATTGGATGCGCCCCACCATGACATTCCCAATCCTGTAAGGCACCACTGAGCTGAAAATGTAATTTGGAGAATTTGGAGAAAGAACTACGTGTGTGTGTGTGTGTGTGCAGGTTCTCTGTCTTAGAGCTACTTCACAAGATTCCTTTTTCCTGTAGGTGTGTGCATGTACAGCCCAAGTGTGTGAATTTGACAAACAAGTGTATGCGAATATATGTATTGTACAGACATAGGCATGCCAGGGGTGTCACAACTGACTGTAACGACCTGTTGGTTGTGTTTACTCAGTTGTAAGGATCAGCCTAGGATCACCTCTGAGTAATGTGTAAAGTGGCCCTTATTTCCTCCTCTGGACTGTGCACATCTGCTTAGAATAAACCACGAACAAACCATGATTTAATGGGAGAAGCAAACCACGGTCTTGGGTTCAGTTGTAATAACAAGGTAAGACATCATGGCGCATTGTTCCCTTTGCTCAAGGGCAAGAGCGAAGTGGGAGCACTGGGGAAGTGCATGCTGGAGCTCTGCTCAATCCCGGTACTAATCTGTTAACCATTGTTTATTGTTGCATACAAAGACTGGTACTAATCTGTTAACCATCGTTTATTGTTGCATACAAAGGCGGCCTTTTTGTGTGTATGTTTTCTTAATAAGTGCAAAGCCACAATCTGCTTGAGATGGTCAGGATTCTGATCCAGATCTTGGATTCCGTGTTAGATGCACATATCCTGAGATCTGGCGCGCAGTTGTTGTTGTTGTTTGGCTGTGCAGACTTCTGAGCCCTGGGGTGTAAGTAATAAAGACCTGTCTCTAATATGCTGAAGCCTATAATGGGCGGAATTACGAGGGAGTCTAATTTCTGTTTGCTTTTAAGTTACTACAGTTTTCACTTTATTACTGAGAAATATATTATTAATTGCTGCTATGTTCACACCAAGCTGTGATTCTTTTATGATTATGTATTCCTGCTTGCAAGCTTTTTGTGTGCATGGTTGGTTTTTTTTTCTTTTCTTTTTTTCCAAGACTTAATTATATAGAGCTTTTAAACTGCAAGCCGTGAATTTTTTTTTTCAAAAAAAACTTGCCGCTGCTGTTATAAATCTCAGAATAATACAACATACAACACAGTATATAATAAAAAGCTTTGCATCTCTTATGTTTTCACTTCAAAGCTTTTTCCAAGCAGCAGGAATATGCAAGATACCAATAACACGCATTTCACAAAACATTGTGAAAGCTTGCTCTCAGATGTTATCTTGATGAAATCTTGCCTTCTGATAGCTCATGAATATAGGGCACTCATTTTGAAAAGACAGACCAGGGCTTAGCTTCTCCACCCTCACATTAATCAGTGCTGTAAAATCTAGTTCGGATGATACTGGTTCTGACTTTTCGGCACTGTTCCTCTACAAACTGAGCTTTTCGTTAGTTGTTATTATTTATTAAATTTGCACACCTGTTGATCTCAGGGTGGTTCACAACATAAAATCAAAATTTAAAAAATACATAATAAAAATAAAAGCAAAGACAACCCAATAACCCACCCCCTTCCACAATACGTATTAAAAGGGTATCGTATGTCAATCGGCCAAAGGCCTGGTCAAAGTATAGTATAGAACAAAGGCCTAACACAGATTCCCATGCACGCAAACTAACGAAAATGTAACAATCTCTGAGAATCAAGGTTTAGTTAGAAAAGCTTATCGCGCATGCGTATTAGATTAGGTAATGTACATGCGTACTAAACTGAAATGATGTAATGAAATATGATTGGTTAAATTGAAATCCTTTGTCTGAAATGTTATAAATACCCCTGCCCAGACCTTTGGGCGGGGTTGCAGGCTTGCGGAAATTATTCGACTGTAACCCTTATTGCTTTGCAATAAAGAAAACAAAATGGACTCCTAGCTCCTCTAGTCTCTGAGTTTTATTGGCGTAGCTCAGAAGAAGGGCCTTTTGCCCAATGCAACAAAAGAGCAACGTTTTCGCCTGACTGATGCCTCAAGGTGTATACTGTTTCCCAGTTTTTTGAGGCTCAAGTTCCACTCCGTCTTAACCACTTACTCTTAATATTTCCTTATTCATCTTGCCCTTCCATATAATTTGAGAATCACAAGATTCTCGCAACAGCATTATAGTTTTTCTCCCCAAGACTTTACGTGCTGCTTTTCTCCCAGTTCATTCCCAAAAGGCCATATTCACTGCCATATAGGACGTCGGGGTATCACACTAGACTAGCAGTACCGGGAAATGGAGGAAAGTGAATTGCAAGTTTTACTTAGTCTTAACAGAGGCATATTACCCTTGATAGTTTTGTCATTTATTTAATTGCCACATTTATGAAATCAATGAAGCTACTTGACATAAACTCGGTTCTTGTTGATGTTACTGTTCTTACGGCACTTGCGTATTATCTTCCTAGTGAGTCTGCTCCCAATTAATCAGTTACGTTTGTAATGAAGGGTAGCGTCAAGAAAGTTTTTTTTTTTGTTCTCCTAGTTGTGCCTCTTTATAATGGCGCTGTTGGATTCTTTGGTATTTCCCTTATTAAACTTACCACCCTAAAGAAGTTTCCTGTTGAGAAGAAATAAGTGGAAGTAAAGTGCTTTGTTCTCATAGAACTTGCACCCTGATCTTGAGCACATGCCTTGGAAGTAAATTGACATTTGCGCTACAAGTTGACCTGCAGCTACATGTTGCAGCGCATCACAATCCTTTTTCACCCTGTATTGCAAGAGAGCCACTTCTGCTTATTTATTAAATTTATATACCACCTGGCAGGGGTCTGCCCTCAGCGGCCAGGCAAGGTCGCGTTGGGTACAGGCAGCCCCAGCCACTCCTGTCTAGTGATACATCTCCCAGCGGTTCGTCCAGCACCTCCCCTGGGGAGGAGGAAGTTATCCTCAGGCAGCCAGGTGGACCGTGGGCTCCAGGATGTTGCTCAGAGACCCAGCACCGTCCGGCAGACCCACTCTGAGGGGGAAATGCCACTTCCGTCGCCTGAGCTGTGCAGAGGGGTCAAGAGACCGGGGAGGCGGCACTTTAGGGTGCCGAAATTCCTTTGTTGGGGTCGTAGCAGAAAGCAGGCACTTCCGGATTCTTCGAGCGACTAGGCAGTCATGTTTTTAGGTAGCTCCGCACTGTAAATAGTTTTACACAATAAAACTGTTAAAAGACAAGACGGACTTTGTCGTTACTCATGAGCAACCCCCTTGCGGACATGACACCACCCTTCATCCAAAGATCACGGGGAAGTTCACAACGTTAAAAATACAAAATGAGAGCACAAGATACATAATAAGAACAACAACAAAAAAACACCACAAAGCAATAACCCCTCTCCTACAAACATATTTAAAAGGCTGTAGAATGCTAATCAGCCAAAGGCCTGGTCGAAGATGAATGTTTTCACCTGGCAACTAAAGATATGTAATGAAAGCGCCAGGCAAGCATCCCTGGGGAGAGCATTCCACAAACGGGGACCCACTGCTGAAAAGGCCCGTTCCCCATCCCTGGTTTTCCATCCCTGTTCCTTCAACCAACACTCAGCTGACCATCATTCTGACCACTGAGCATGCTCAGTCATCACTGAGGTGTTTCCCCCCCCCACTTTTTTTTGGGGGGGTACTTCTGCAAATCTTTGGTTTCCCCTCAAGCCTACTGATAACATAGCGTGCTGTTTTGGCTTGTATTAATTCCAAAGCCGAAAGTAACCTGCTGGGATTTTGTTTTTGTCGTTGCGTTTCCTGTCCCTTTCTGACATCTTTCGAATGCAGGTTACTTGCTTTATTGATTGTATCGTTTAGCTGACTGAGGACTCATAGAATATTGGGGTGGGGCAAAACAACATGTACCACTAAGGAGTCAACTGCATAATCTAGTTGTCTGCTTAGAAGATAAATTGATTTGTGTGGGGAGGGAAAAACCACCTTTGATTTTCAGGAAGGTGCTCCCAAGTAATTGGACATCATGTTTTTTTTTTTAAGCTATTTTTAATTCAAGTAATTACAGAAACAGCAGGTGGTAATCATCTTGAGAAACATTAGCATGCACACAGAAGATGGAATGTCTCTCTTAAGATGGTGCCTGCTTCAGCAAATGCATACACCTAAAAACAAGTTCTGTGTTATGTGTGTGTTTTCCCCCTTAACCAGAACTGTTGTTTCACTTGTATGCAAATTTAAAGAAAGCTCATGCAATTTATTTAACCCAGTTGCTGATCCTCTTAAAACCAAGGTGGCTCAATGATAAAATGGCAGACATTCCCTTCCATTTCTGTGTATGCTTCTGGGATCTAGTTGAGCTGAGGATATAAAATCCGATAGATCTGAGCCAACCTGTGTGTGTGTACGTGTTTTGTATAAACCCTGGAGGACTGATCTGTCCTTTCTCTGATGGGCTCACCGCTACATAAAATGATGTGCCACAGAGAGATGTAATATTTCTGCTTAGAGGTGGAAAGGAGCCGAAGATATAGAAGAACAAATGAGGGGAAAGAGGCAGATGGTTGGTTGGCACCCAAGTAACTGTAAAACCCATAGAATTATTCTCTGCTTGTATTGAATGGAATATCCTTGCAGCTATGTAAGTTAGCTGGCTTTCCAATAAAGCAGTAGTCTCCAGGCAAAATCTGGGATATTGTATGATGTTTTGCATGCGTTGCCTGCAACTGGAGAATACATAACCGCTCGGCGCACTTAGCAACCGGATTGTCTGAGTTCTTGAGCGTCACGTAATTGGAATGATGCGCCATTTGATAGAATTAGGAAGTTGGCTGCACCTGCCGTCAACCCTGGCATCTCAGTTGTGGCACATTGTCCTTTTTTGCACGCATGTGGCAGTAAATGATGAAGAGGTAGCAGTGTGTGTGTGTGTGTATACAATCTGCAAATTGCTTCTGAAATTAAGGTTGTTTTTTATCCATAGTGTATGCTGCCGGTAGATTTTTGTCGTTGTCTTGTTGGGCTGTGTGTGTGATGAAGGGGGACCATACGGGGGTGAAGGTGTCTTCTGTAGAGAACTTGTGCAAAGGAATTCCACAATGTTCAGAGGCTTTTGTGTTTAACCTACCTTTAAAAAAAAAAATCCTTCTCTGTGCTTGCAGATACTAAATGAAAGACAGCACAAGCCAAGATGATCTACACTAGTATTTAACAGCAAAATGCTGTATATTATGTAGTCATGTGGCAGCTGTGTGTATGTGTGTGTTTTTAAGGCTTTTTTGTTTGTTTCTTGTTTCCGCCTTTCTCATGAAGAGCACGCCTGTCTTCTTGATATAATGCTTTTAAAAGCCCGTCTTTTGACAGCTTGCCTCTTGGAAACCAGAATCGACTGGCTATCTCATCTTGTTCTTGCAGGCAAAATGAGACATTTGTACAAACCCTCCCTCCCCCCTCCCCACATGCTTTTGGGGAGGAAGAGATACTGACACAATTCCTTTCACCTCTGATCAGGAGTCCATAGTGCGGCTGCACCTGACCGCACTTCGGCCACATCTGCTACACACGTTTAAAGCACTGTGATACCACTTTAAACCGTCGTGGCTTCCCCCAAAGAATTATGGGAGATATAGTTTGTTAAAGGTGCTAAGAGTTGCTAAGAGACCCCTAGGGCCTCCCCCTTACAGTTGCCACAGTGATTTAACAATCAGTCCCTCTTCCCAGGGAATTCATCACCATAAATATTAACTGTTGGGTTATTACTCTTGGCTGCTCTGAAGTCCTAATATTACAGGAAAAGGACTGGCTTTATCTGATGAGGAAGCTTAACCCCCTTAAGCAACAATTGATTTTTGAGAAAATTTTGTTTGGAGCGTGGATGGTTTGGAAAGAGTTTGAGCAAACCACACTCTCTTGCCTCCAAAGATCTGTCTGCCTAACCCCCACTGCCTGTAGCTCCTTGTACCACTGAAAAACCCATTCTTTAGGTTTAGGAGACCCTCCGAAGTGGCACATTATCATAATCCCACAGGCAGTGCTTCAACATGGCTTCTTCCCATGCTGTCAGGACTGTGTTTTGGAAGTCTAGAGCAACGTAGGCAGGGCAGATGGGATGGGCCTGTCTGATTGGCCTCCTTGCTCTTGACCAGTCAGTGCTTGGATGGGCAGTTGCAGTGCGATGGACCTCACTTGAGTGCCTTTGTTTCCAGATATTAACATTTCCATGGGGGGAGAAGCTACAGCAGAGTGACTGCTACACTAGCCCAAATTAACTTGTTCCTATACCCAGGCACATATGTTCCTATGTCCATTAGCCCTCCCCTTCTTACATATCCCTGTATCTGCAGCCCTCCTCACTGTGTTGGAGCTGAGGTTAATTGGGAGCAGGGAGAGAGCAGTTTCAAGCCCTCCACATGCCACCTGGAAGGAGCCAGGTAAACCCAGAGAGTGTAAGTCGTACCTGGAGGTCTGGCAACACAGTGCAGAACCCTGATCTTCTTGGTTATGTGAGAATTCTCAGATGGAAGAGGTCTTCTGTCCAACACCGGCTGAAATGAATGGACCTAAGTTAGTCATGCCTGTTAATTTTAGTAGTCTACTGCTCTTGAGTGGGACTGATATTGGACGTACAGTAACCCCGAAAGTTGGATAGAAATATTATTTGTTAACATCTACAATGGGACTATCAAGCTGTACTTTTTCAGATCCTCTGAAAATTTGCAGAGCAAAGCAAAGCAAACAAGACCTGTAGCGGGAGTCTTGTCAAGATTCACAAACTCCTGAAGACTGCCTCTGTTCGTATGGTGAAAGGGCATATTCTTTGTGTTAGTTCTTGATTAAAAAAAAGAAAACAATAGAAAGATGCCCTAGCTGGGGAGCTTGGTTCTTAAAAATTCCAACTGCAGCTTTTGAAACGATAACCTGAACATACCTGTTGATAGGCATTGCATCATATTCTATGGAGTCCTCTGGATTCTAAAATTAGTTGTTTATTTTTCTTCAGTGCCCAAGGGTCTTACATCAGATTATATGGGTTATGTATGTCTGTTTGTATTCCACTGCAACACCTTTTGTGATTCTTTAACTATTTAAGTAAGTGTTAAGTGTGCGAGCTCAGTGACAGCGCTTTCAGAAACTGTGATTTGTCTTGGAATTGTTTCTTACTACATTGTTTATGCACAGAAGTGTTCCTCTTTTGTTTACTGTGAATAAATGCGCTGTTACCTTTGTAAAAAAAAAAAAAAACCTGGTTGCAAGATGTGTTTGTTCTTTGGTGCTTTTGTCATCTGGGGTATGCGGTTGGGGGAAAATGTTTTGTGTTGAAAATCAGGACCAAAAAATAAAAATTAAAAAAAATCCATAACTTTCCACGTGTTAAAAATGACTAAGTATTTTGAGCCTGTCAAATTTTAGAAGTCCCAAATAAGTCTGCCATCCTTACAGAAGTGAATTTTCATAGCTTTGCCTTTGACATGTTCTCTATTTAATAACATAATCCCTGGGGTCACGAAGAGTCGGACACGACTGAACGACAACAACAAAAATGCACACTTACCTGGGAGTAAAGCCCCATTTTTCTCAGTGAAACTTATTTGCACAGGATTGCACTGCAGCTTGGATTTGTCGGAAACGGAAATCCAAGACGGTATTGGCAAAAGCACCTGGCCCCTGCAAATAGTGATGTGGGTTTTCTGGATAATTTTTGGGTGGGAAAATTTGCATTGGGTAGTTTGCATCAGGAAATTTCCCGGTGGACTAGACAGCAAGTGATTTAACTAAGCATGTTTACTTTACTTGTATTTAGTAAACGAAAGTAGAAGACAATGAAACTGCCAAGGTTGTCTATTATCTTTCTTGCAGTTGGCATCCATCCGTTCATATTGATCATATGCAATGCTAAAAAAACTCACAGAAAATAAAGCCCCATATCACTGCCTATATTTCCACATACCAGTCGAACCTCTACTTACCACGGCCTCTTCTTACAGTTGTTCCAAGTTGCAACCACAGCAAACCCAGAAGTAACTGGTGGGTTTGCCAACGTTCGCGCATGTGCAGGAGTGGGCAGTCGCTGTTTGCACATGCACAGTAGCGGGCAATAAAGGAGAGGAGGGTTTCGTATGATTCCCACACATGCTGAAAGGTGGTGCCCTGTTGTGATCCCATCCCAAAATACAATGATAGCTGCTCTTACTTTTAAGTAAGGAAGATAATTTTTTCCAGGCTAATAGCAGTACAGACTCAGCAGCAAGCACAATGCTTAACCATAGTTTAGTGTTACAGCGATGAGCTGCAATGAGCTTTGGGCTCTCATGCTCCCACTTCTTCTGGAGTTGCGAGGGCAGTCAGCAGCTTTTGCTTCTGTTTTCAAATAGCAGCCGTTTAGTGTGTTGCCCAAACTCTGCATTGTGACTTAATCTTAAGTAACGGTTATTGAAAACAAACCAGCTTCATAACCTGTAGTTTCAAGTTTGCTCGTTTCCATTCAGCATAGTTAATACCAACCATAATTTGCCTGGATGTCACAACAAACTACAGCTACAGCTTCTCCAGATGACATATTTGTTCAGCACCAATCTTGATTTGCTTCCGCAAAGCTTATACACTGGTTAAACTGTGCCTGGTCTTTATTGAGCATTTGCGCTGATTAATTTACAGGGTGGTTATATTACGTTGAGAATTGCAGGGCTTTCCTGTTAATTTGTTTCACGGGTTCCCCACAATTTCCAGGACCTTTCACCATTACTTCTGAAACCTCAAACCCCAAATGGATCCGCTGCCCAGAATTTTGCCTTAACCCACTTAAATCATGCAAACTTTATATTCTGGTGTGTGTTGCTTGAATCCTTCATGTGAAATGGTGACAGCTCGGAGCAGCCTCCAGTCTAGTGTTCTGAAGTCCTCCTCATGGTTTTGGGCAGCAACAGAGTTGTATGTAAGCTTGATGCTCACTGCAACAAACCCTCGTAACGCTAAACCGCGGGTTTTCATTGTGTGTTTGCGTGCAGCGCCTCTGGGTCTCTTTGCTTTGCATAGTGCCACACATATCCCCCATTTTGGGTAGCTGCTTGTCATTTTGAAAGGTTACCTCTGATGTGGTGGCATACTGTGTCTGTTTGACACCTCATGTTTTCCTTGTTGACAGTTGTTTATACAGCTGGGCTTTGTGTTAGAGGTTCCCCCTCCCTTTTAGTAGCGGGATTTTTTTTTGAAAGGATGTCTATTTTACCCAGAGGAAAGCAAGGTTCTAGCTGTTTTTCTTTCTTTAGAAGAAAGAGGCCTGTCTGAGGCAAAAAGTAGATTGTGAAATCGAATATATTGTTGTTCTTTGGTTTAACTGTGAAGGGGGCGGCATGTCTGCAGGTGTGTTGAGGAGTGCGGCCTTCAATTAAGAAACCTTCCTCTTTTGATTTCAGGAACGAAATACTTGCAAGTACAAAGGCAGTTTAATATGATTAATAACCCGGCACAACTCCACCTTCGTCTCAAGGGAGTTTCTATAGGTCTGCAACTGATTCAGTCCCTGCCCGCCCCACGTCCCCATGTAGTGTTGTCTACAAGGCACCTATAATGCCGCCGGTTACGACTTTCTGCAACACAAAGCCTAAGAGTAATGGTAATGAAACGGCATTTCAATTTGTAAGCCAGTCGTCTGTGTCAAGATTGGACTCCTTCAGTTCCTGTCGCGCGGGTGTGCATGCATGCATGGCAGTGTTGGTGCCACTCGAGGAGAACATGCTGATAGCACTTTAACATTTAATTGCTTCTCTTGATTCTGTTTGTAAATTAGAGCCTAAAATAATCCGGAAGAACTACCGCAGCTTCTCAGTTGTGTGGATTGAAATATATGAACAGAGCCCAAAAGCTTGTGCGGGCAGGAGCATGTGAAATGGCTTATCCGCAGGGTAGGCAACCTAAGGCCTTCGTGGGCCAGATCCAGCCCAATCGCCTTCTAAATCCGGCCCACGGAAGGTCTGGAAATCAGCATGTTTTTACATGAGTAGAATGTGTGCTTTTATTTAAAATGCATCTCTGGGTTATTTGTGGAGCATAGGAATTCGTTCATTTTTTCCTTCAAAATATAGTCCGGCCCCCCACATGGTCTGAGGGACGGTGGACCGGCCCACAGCTGAAAAAGGTTGCTGACTCCGGCTTATCACTTAAAAGCCCATCTGATTTTGAGAGTCATCCACATTTCTAGTACTGCTGACCCCCACACACCCAAAACCGAAGTTAAAACCAGTAAGAAGATCAATGTACAGTACTCAAGAAAATTCCTCACCATTTTACTGCAAATTTATCCTAATAAACACTTAAAAAAAACAAACTTTGCCTGTTATGTATGTATCTTCCCAAACCGGTTCCACCCAAAATAATACAATTTTTTCTGCGTTTCCCCCCCAGTAATATATTCATTTTTGTGCACATTATATGGCTGGAGAAATGCACTGCAAAATTGGGAGAAGTGTGAATTTCAAAGGATGGCTGTGTTTTGGTTTACATATCGTGTAATTTGCATTTAAAGGCAACCTCACCCAAACTGAATCAATTTTCTCCCCCATCCCTACAATCCACCTCCCACCCACCCAGTGCAAACAGTCTCATACCAGAGGTTTGAGAAAACAAACCTATAAATAACATAACTGCTCTCTTCCCCCAGATTTCCTGCCTTGCAGGGGGTTGGACTAGATGACTCTTGGGGTACCTTCCAACTCTACGATTCTATGATTCTGCCCAAAGTGTTCTGAAAGGGGCAAGGGAACAGTGGTGTGAGGAGATCCCATGTTATATAGAAGCTGATCAGAGGAGGAGAAGAGTAAACAGAGCTTAAATGAGCCTACTTGTTACAGTCCCAACGGGGAAGGATCCTGGGGGAGTCAAGAAGCTTGTGGAAAAATAAATTGTAGTTTGAGGAGTCTGGTAAACTCAAGGCTTGTAGCACCTATTTGAAAGAGAACTATGGAGGGTTTGTATGCCAACCCCTGTCAGAAAGCATCCTCCACATGCAGCTTCTGGGTGACCTTGGGCTAGTCACACTTCTCTGAAGTCTCTCAGCCCCACTCACCTCACAGAGTGTTTGTTGTGGGGGAGGAAGGGAAAGGAGAATGTTAGCCGCTTTGAGACTCCTTCGGGTAGTGATAAAGCGGGATATCAAATCCAAAACTCTTCTTCTTTTTCTTCTTCTTGTAGCTCCCCACATTTTCCCGAGAAGGATCCCTTCACACCTTAAAGGCCACCTGGACAAATTATAATTATTACGTATAGCTTAATAATTGTTGCAGTACTCTTCTAAATTCTTGTTCCCATTTTTTAGATAAACAACTAAGGATGAAGGAAACAGACTTGCCGACATACACCCTTATAATGAGCTCAAGGCTAAGCTAGAATTTGTACATGTGTGCAAGTCTGCAGTTTTGTTCTGTGCATCATAACAGCTGATTCAAGAGCATTAGCCCCTTGCCATCAGCTGCAAACGTATTATAATTTTAGGTGCAGCGTTTCACTGCCAAGGCCTGCTATTGGCCAGCAAGGATTCTGAGCCTTTTAAAAAATGAAAATCTCACTGGCATCCTAGACCCTGTGAGCAACAAAGGTCCATTCCGCATTGTGTGATGAACTTCCTATATCTAACCTCTCCGCTAATATCACACAGGTCTCCATTTGTGAAGCATATCCTCTTGGAGCTAAAGTTTGATAGAACACTGGGATTAACAAGGAAAGGGTTTTTGTGTGTGTGTTTTAAAAGAAGTCCTTGTGAAAAGATTCCCAGGCCTACCGGCAGAGCTGTGAGCATATCTGTGAAAGCTTAATGCTGTATCACCTCTGCGGATCAGTAGAGCGGGTGTCTCTTGGGTTGCAGAGCCAACACTTTTAATGAGCTTCTTGTCTCACACTTAAAACACAAAGTTGTTTTTGTTGTCTTTTTAGGGCTGCCACAGTTTAGGACTGTCTATGATCCACACTTCCTTTTTTTTAAAGGAATGAAAGGCCTTTTATTAAAAAATTGTGTTGTTTTGAACTAAAAAATAGTAATAGAAAAAGACAAAGCTTTTGAGTTGAATCCCAGATTAGACCTATTTAAATTAATAGGCATGACCAACGCTGGCCCATTAATATCAGTGGGTCTACTTTGAATTTTACTTAATTGGATACAACTCCCAAGTCAAGCTGCTTCGGTTTAATATCTAATAGGGTTTCGTTTCCATGTTGCACTTGATTGGCTCCCAATAATATTTCAGGAATGCAAATGGAAAGAGGGAGAGCAAGGAAGGGTCAAAGTGCAATATAAGATATTTTCCCACCCAGTAATCAAAAGTGGGTGTGCCAGTTTTCACCGACGCATAAAATGAAGAGCTGATTTCACCTTTCTTGCTAAAAGAAAGTGGTTTATAATGGGTTTGTAGTAGTAGTAGTAGTAGTAGTAGTAGTAGTAGTAATAAAATTTAAAATTTATTAATACCCTGCACATCTGGCTGGGTTTCCCCAGCCACTCTGGGTGGCCCCCCTACAGAATATTAAAAACACGATAAAACATTAAAAACTTCCCTAAACAGGGCTGTCTTTAGATGACTTCTGAAGCTGTACGCCGGCTCCCTCAGCCAATAAAGCGAGATGAGCGCCACAACCCCAGAGTCGTCTGCGACTGGACCTATTGGTCAGTGGCCCCTTTACCTTTACCTTTAAAAGTCAGATACAGTAGTACCTCTGGTTACGAACGCTTCAGGTTATGAGCTTCACTAACCCTGAAGTAGCAGCTCCAGGCTGCTGAAGATGCTGCTGAAACTGCCGAGGGGTAACTGGGGACGCCCAGCGCATCAACTGGGGGAACCTGCTGACCCCCCCCGTGAGCCGGGAGCGAGAGTGCCCAGCCACCTGGCCGACTGCCCAACGGCGGTCCGGGGCCAGGAAAACCGCCGACACAGGGAGTAGAAGGAAAAGGAAGAGAGAGAAAGAGGAAGGAGAAAAAAGAGGGGAGCCCCGACCTTGCCATGCCGCTGCCACCGCTGCAGAGGAGGAGAAGTAGGAGAGCAAGGACACGTAGCCAAGCCCAGGCCCGAACCGAGCCTACTCCACGGTGGCTAGCGCTCCAAGAGAGCAGGCCGGGGCCCAGAGGAAGGCTGCGCGACAGAGGAGACTACAGAAGGAGAAGATATTACTTCCCTTTTTTAAAAAAAAACAAACTTTTTTAAAATAACTTTTTTTTCCCTCATAAAAAAGAAAAGTGTCCCCGGATTCTTTGGAAAAAATCTGGTAACCTTAAACTCCCCCCCCCAGCTGATATAGCAACAATGTTAGGAGGGCCTTGGGTTTCCCCACCCCTGCCTTTAAATCCGAGACAGGCACATTTATAACGTGTGTCTCAAAAAGCCCCTGTTAATCTGGTTCTTAAAATGGAATGCCAGTCTCATTCAGGAGCTGTGAGTAGTTTGCTGAGGAGCAGAGATGTTTTAAGAATTCCACTTGGTTCTTGATCTGTTATGTTGCTACTTTTAAATATGCACATTTTAACTTCGCTGCCAGAAAGTAAAGAAGAACACCAGGGAGATATCAACTCAATTTGCAACGTGGGAACAATATCCCACGTAGAGCTCAGGTTGTTTTGTTGTTGCTTTGCCTCGTTTCTTAAGGGTGCTTCTGTTAGGGATACTAAAGGGCTGCATGCATTTTGAGCAAAGATGCACAGCTTCTTAGAGCTGAAGTGACCAAAACATTCCCGCACGATCTCTCCCTTCCTGCAAAAGAAGGCTCTGGTTTTGGGGAAAAAACATTTCACTAAAGGAAAGTGTGCTCTCCTGTTGTGTGCATACATAATAACTCACTGCTCCAGCTTATCTCGTTTGGGCTCTATTAGTGTCACGTTCACTTGCTAAAACAACCCCATAGTGCTAATCTTTAATTTTTTTAATTTGTCTGTCAATTGGGCCTCCTGCAGAATTGATAACCACTTGGATGTGCTCAGCCATGTTAAAAAGGTGTTTGCTCTCTTTCCTTCCCAGAGACAAGTGTGTGCAACAGCCTCCGCTGAGCCGGAGAGCATTTTTCTCTGTTTATGTGTGTGGTGGATGCCGAACGTAAGGCCGCGTTTGAAATTTGCCGCTTGCCACTCTGTACCCAGAAGACGTGTTGTTGGGATCTTTCCGTAGAGAGTTGTCTCGTCTTTCCGATAAGCTAGAAATGAATTATGTTGCTTTTGCCAGCAGCCTCGATCCTCCTCTTCACAGTATGGACCTCTTGATCCAGCGTACCATATAATGTATAGCAAAGCAGAGAATCAATAAAGCCATTAGCCAGCTCTCTGTCTTGCTAGAAACATTGACGAATCAGTCCATATTTCCCCCTGGGTCTATTTAGTGACTTATGTCAGTGGAGAAATAAGTAGTATAAACAAAGCCTGACCCATTTCAATTGGCTCTCCTCCAGACTCTGATACACAAAGCAGAGCAACGCGAAATGTTAGTTTTCACACCCTGGTTCTCTCTGCAAAGTGCAGAACTGCATGACTCTGTTCCTCTCTTCTTTGTGGTCCCTGGGTTACCTTTACCATAGTACTCCCCCCCCCTCCACAAAAATAAAAACCCAACAGTGACTGACTAAAGAATGTGTTTATATATGTATAAAACAAGTCAATATCTGAAACCGCAGGCCAATCCTGGCTAGTTCTCACTAAGCATAGTTTAACAAACCAGCGACATCATGCGGAACTGTCTGTGCCTAGTTGAAAACCGAAGCATGTGAAACTGAAGCTCATTCACATAAGTGGGAAACCATGGTTTCCTGTTATGTCTGAACCAGACCAGTGCCTCTCAGCTCTCTTTCAAGTGCGCACGTGGGGCAGGGGGCAAGAACGAAGCTTAACTTCATATTATGAAGTTGCAATGTAGATTCCTGCTGGACTCCTTGGACATCGGTGGCTGAGAAGTTAGTTTTTAGGGTCATTGTGCCAACGCTTGTCAGCCTGCTTCTATAGCACTAAAGCATAGTGTGCTACTTAATTAAACCCTTCAGAAGCCTTTGTTTTAGGGTAGCTATTTGTTGTTGTCGTCATGTTAGGCTGCATGTTTTGTTTTTATGAGAAAGAATCTGAATTAATGTCATTTGAGCTCAGATCTGGGAATTACTTTTCTGTTTATACTGTCATCCCATTGATTTCAGTGTTCCTTCTTTCTCCGAATAATTTTCAAGTTTGTGTTCAGCAAGTCTGATTGAATGTATTACCCCTTCACCACTGCTTCAGTAGTTAACTCGCTGTGAAGTCTTTTTAGGTTGGGGCAGTAATCTTTAAATACACCAGGGAGTACGTAAGCCCTATTGCACACAGTGGTCCTTGCTTCTGAGTAAATATGCATAGGGTTGCATTGTGAATAATCCTTTTTTTTTAGGCTGGAAAAATTAAGGTTGTTAAATAAAATGCATTTTTACCGCCATCAGCAGTACACTTGCTGCATAGATCTATATCTTTTCAAAGCAAATATTGGATTACATTTGCATTCTTCATGTTAAAACCATGCCAATGGGTGAAGTTGCTTAGAACAGGCTAGAATTTTATTCTCTTGAAAAGAAAAGCACACACGCACACACACACACAAGCTCCTAGGTCACGTGAACTCCCTATTGTCCGTGTTACCGCAATTGTATGTTGTCTGTAAGTAATGCTGACGCAAGAATATGTGGGATTTTTTTGTTTTTAATCAACCTCTATGTATGAAAGGGGCCAGTGGTTACAAACAAAAGACGGCAAAAGATCGAGCAAAATAATACCGTGAAATCAATGGTACTCAGCAGAAGTGAGTGACACCTGGAAAGTCGGAAGGAGAAATAGCTTTCAGCAGAGGCAGGAGTAGGGTGTGTTGAACTCATCACAAAGGGAGAGAAAGTACTGGATACAGTTGGAGAAACTTTGGGGTGCTTTTTATAGCATGGGCTAAAGCTATTGTGTCTCAGCTGTGTGACTGTTACTTTACCCCTGTTTCTTGCACAAGCACAGCTGATAAATCTTTCTGAACAGAACAATGGACAGGCATGCAAACACAGGCTTTAATTTCTCAGGGGTTGGTGAGCAGCCATTGTTTCTTTATCCCAGGTGTGTAACTTGATACCTGTAGCACCTGAGAGACAGGGATTTATTCAGCCTGCAGTCTCCCATCTGTGAACTGAGACTGCATGCTGACCTCCATGGCTACACCATCAGCCCAGGTTTTGTTTTTTCCTTGCTCGCTTCTCTCCTGCTCTGCCTTGTGTAACGTCTTCCCAGATGAAGAATGTTGGAGGAACCCTAAAGTTTGCCATACTTCTGTGACGTTTTGGTTGATGCTAGTAAAGGTATTCTCCAACTCTGGATTTTAAAGGGGTGTGTGTGTGTGTGTGTGTATTTGCACACAACCCAAATCTCTGTGTGCCATTCGGTTTACGTACACATATATACAACCTGAGCCTACGATTGGGGGATTCACAGCATTTACACCCCAAGAGGATCTTGTTTCTCCCATAGCCACAGCCTTGGATGGAAGCAGAAATCAGCCACGGCCTTTTCTTATGCTTTTCCAGCCTGCAACTTTCCCCTCTAGATCAGGGGTGTCCAACAGGTCGATCGGGATCGGCTGGTCGATCCCCAGGAGGTTTTGGTAGATCGCTGGCTCCTCCATCCAGCCTCTCCCCCTCCCCCGTCCTCTAGAATGCTAGAACAGAAGATGGAGTTTTCCCAGCAAGGCTGACTGTCTCCTTAGCGATCTATCGCTGAGCGCCTTTTTTCATTTATTAGAGCTTAACTCCCCCCCCCCCCAAAACGGGACGTTCCTCCCTAAAAAGAGTCAACAACCTTGATCTGAACCCTCCAAAAAGGGATAAATCACTGCCAGATTTTAATCGCGTGAGTAGATAACAACCTCTTGGAAGTTGGATGTCCCTGCTCTAGACTTTGAACTCTGGCTTTTGTTCTTCTCACTATCTCAGAGCTGGAGAAGGGGCCTCACCCAATTGGTATCTACAAAATCAAAGATTCTTTCCAGTAGCACCTTAGACCCCAATTGGTATCTGACACAGAGCTCCCTCTCCTTGGCTTCCTTAATGGCTCATCACCTTTCCTTTGTTTTTTTAATGGCTCATCTCCCAGGTGATTTACCTCATGAGGAAGCAGGCCTTGCTAGTAGATCCAGTGCTTGAAAAAATTCTAGCACTTACTGGGCCCAGGAATTTAGAACTGTCTAGCACCCTCAAACTCATGTTATAGACAGACATACACTCGTATAGAACACAGAGCAGAATAGATTCAAATGATACAGTGATTAAAATTCGTGAAAATGTTAAAAGTGCATTGGATTTTAAAGTTTTCGCATGCTCTCTAGCCACCGCTGCCAGTGTTAGGGAGCCTGTTCCTTAGTGGCCAGAACGACACTGAGAAGGGCAGACTCTGCTCTCACTTCAGCTTGGAATTTGCAGAAGTGGAAATGGAGATCGTTAAGCCTACCCTTTTCCCGTGGCACCTAGTTTTCTAGGCTCAAGGAATTTGTTTTTATTGGGAAAGCCTTAAGTTATATGAGCCCCCCACTGCAGTCTTACATGAAACATACCACCTCAGGCCTAAATCTTAAGTTGTGAGGCCTTTGATCCAGTCATGCTCTGCTAGCAACATTATTACCGTGACAACCACCTTGCTCATTATAAAGGCATATTTCTGGATTTCAGGTGATATAATTAGTGCTGAGGGATTCCGGAGCCCAGCATATGCTGTAACCCTGGAATTATTTGGCCTCACAAGTCCTTTTGGCAATGTGGCATGCAAAATATTTCTCTCCCTTAGTTCAAATCTGGATTGGCCCGCTAAATAAGGAAGGAGAAGAAGCTGTGATGGCTCCAGGCCAGGGGTGTCCAAACTTTTTTCAAAGAGGGCCAGATTTGATGAAGTGAACATGTGTGAGGGCTGACCAAAGTTACGGTATTGATCTTTTTTAGGATTTTACCCCAGAAAAAATAAACTGCCACAGGGACCAGATTACACCAACCGACGGGCCGGATTAAGCCCCCGAGGCGGACTTTGGACATGCCAGCTCTAGGCCACTTTGTTGCTCAGCCTCCTAGCAACTGGATGGTGGTGCCTAGGAATGTGGGAAATTTATGGAGCCCCATATAGAGCTAGAGTCTAAAAAGAAAGCTATAATCTTGATTTTTCCAGAAACTTAAGTGGAAATCGGCACAGAGGGATTTGAAATACTTCCCAAGCAGGCTTGGAGAAATACTGAATAAAAATAAAAAGGTTTAACTTTTTGATTTAACCAGAGATGCAAGAGAGGAAAGGGCACAATTGCCCACAATTGGGTGGGACTATATTTGAGTAAAAGAAATTAGATATGCTTACGTTGGGGATAACTCAGTCGATAGAGCATAAGACTCTTAACCTCAGGGTAATGGGTTTGAGCCCCATGTTGGGCAAAAGATTCCTGCATTGCAGGGGGTTGGACTAGATGACCCTCATGGTCCCTTCCAACTCTACAATTCTATTGGTTCTCAATGGCATTAAGGACAAATGTTTCAGATAACTTACTTATTTCTGCAAGCCTATCCAGTTACACAATTCAGTTATATGTAGCTGTTTTTAAATTCTGTCTGTTGATCTTTATCTGTACATTATGGATAATTATTTCATTGTTTTTATGTACACCGCTTAGATATTTTCTTTGGATTAAGCGGTTCATTTCATAAATAAATGAGTAAGAGATTCATATGAACCCCCAAATACTATTACTGGGAGAAGCCATGAGTACTTGCTATTAATCATAAACATGTGGATTATAGCATGCATTTTGCATGCTCTTTTCCCATCTGTTGGTCAGTGCACAATACCATATTTATAAGCCATGGTCTTCTAAACATGTTCGGGAAGGAAGAAATAACGTGGTAAAGATCTTTCTGGAAAACCAGTCTCCATGTTTGCACTTTTGAATAGATATAGACAACTTTCTTTAGGGCCATTTTAACAACCTGATGTGGGGTAAGTTCCCCCCCCCTTCTTCTTTTGTAAAATGTGATACGAAGCCAAGAAATGTGAACTTGAGTATAGATTCTTTTCGTTTCTCATGAAAATGATTTGATTTTGGTTGTGCTTTGAAAATAACATTCTTTTAAAAAAGCTTTTTGGTGTAACCTACATTTAAAGCATGTTCGTCTAAACTGATGGCTCTGAGGCAACTTAGAAGCACAAGCGTATTACGGCTCTGAGGAGGATGTGAGGGTGATGGATTTTCTTTCTAGTCATGGTGTTCCTTTCACGTTAATTGGATATTGCATAGAGAAAATAAAAGATAATCTGTGAGTGTTTCAGGCATAATGGCAAGGAGTGAAATGCAAATATTGGTATGCCCACGCAGTAACAAATCCCTCTAATTCATTATTTAGTGATATGAAAAGAACCCCACAGTCCCTCCAGGGGCCCTTTGCTTTGTGCAAAGCAAAATATTCACAGGCGAAAGGAAAGTATTAATACCCTGCCAAGCAGGAAGAGCCAGTCCCCTGTATACTAAGTTTTCATTTTTAAATAGGCACCATGAGGTGTTAAATATTTAGGTATTAATATTCCCCCAAGTCCTGATCAGCAATTAGAAATGAATTATCTGGCTCCTCCATTGTCACAATTAAGAGCAAGGCGTGCTGAGGCTGAAAAGAGATTGCCCAAGTTTCATGGCTAGCAAGAGGAGGTGCTTTGTGCATTAAAACGCTTATTGAAAACCATTCCAGCTTACCACACCAGGTACATTTTGGGAGAGGAGGGTAACAAAATTTAGCAGAGAGGAAAACAGTAGTAGGTGTGGGAGAGGGGCAAAAGAGGCATAAGTAAAATGAGGATTTAGGTAGCATAGCTTCTGTTTCCAGCATATATTTCTACTCTTAATTTATGGTCTCTGGTTATATCCCCTTACCTTCATTGCCCTGCAAATGCTTATATCTCCCCTCCTTGGCACCTTGCTGGAGAATTTCAGCTTTCTTGGTTCTCTGACTTTGAGGGAGAGACCATTGCTCAGCTGGTACAGCATCATGGTTAAGAGACTGTGCTATGGATCAGAAACCCCCCATTCACATGTCACCTGTGCTATGAACTCTCCAGGTGGCCTTAGGCAAGCCACGTCCTCTCAGCCTCATTTGTCCCCGGCCCTCCGCAATGTAGGCGATAATGCTATTAAGTTGCCTTATGTCTTTCCTTTCCAACATGGCGCCCTCATTGTGTTGCTGGCCTACAACTCCCATCAGCAGCAGCCAGCAAGGATGATGGAGTTGTAGTCCAAGGACTTCTGGATGGCTATCTCTTCCCTACAGGGTTGTTGTGAGGATTATAACTAGATAGTGCATGTGAAGTTCTTCGAATACCTGATAGAACTACAGTGGTACCTCGGGTTAAGAACTTAATTTGTTCTGGAGGTCCGTTCTTAACCTGAAAATGTTCTTAACCTGAGGTACCACTTTAGCTAATGGGGCCTCCCGCTGCCGCCGCGCTGCCACCGCATGATTTCTATTCTCATCCTGAAGCAAAGTTCTTAACCCGAGGTACTATTTCTGGGTTAGCGGAGTCTGTAACCTGAATCATCTGTAACCTGAAGCGTCTGTAACCCGAGGTACCACTGTATATACACATTAAGAATTATTATTAATAAGTATTGCATATAGTTTGTGTACATAATATCCCATATTAAACTATTGACACCCCTAGTTTAAAGGATCAGGTAGCAGATAACATTAAACACCTCTGTCAGAGATTGTGGAGAGCTGCTACCAGTCAGAGTGAACTAGATTGAGGGTTCACATGTGTATATTCTTCTTTCCCGCTGTACATCCAAGAAATTTATTCCCCCCCCCCCCTGTATGTGAAAGAGGAAGAGAGCTGTGTTTTGCAAAGCACGCTGGTTTGTGGATCCAGTATCTTCTGCTAAAAGTTTAGGGTATTCCAGAGCTTAGTTGTCGGCAGACAAGACAATTCAAATGTTTATCTCTAGAATCTAACAGACTATGTTCACACATGTAGAGGAACTAGTGTTTTTTTTATTATCAAAGTTGCTGGTGTATATCAAGAACAGACACTTTGCTAAAATTAGATAAGCAGAATATGACAGTATAAAAAGAGACTCACTGAATAAAAGGCTATTAAACTACCCAGTAAAGTCAATACACATCTCTAAAAATTGAGGGCTGTTAGGGTATTTAATCTAAGCCATTTCCCCACTTTATTACTATTACGAAGAAACCTTTCTTTGCCTTTGAAGATAAATAGTCTTTGTGTAATTTGACTTCAAGGTATGCACATGGTAATGCTGGAGATCTCATCCTGATACATTATCTGCTTTTGCAGTGCCCAATATTGACACAGTTTAATGTGCTTTTATGACTATTATGGGTTCAGATTGCAGCCTTGTGCTGTCCTCCCAATCTTGAGGAATTCACCTTCAGGTCCATAATGATGATCGCTCTATAGATCTTGTCAGTGAGACAGGATGGCCTCTTTTCACTCGCTTCTTGTCAAGATGTACACAGTTAATTGCTCAGCAAAGGCTCCTCTCTCTCTCTCTCTCTCTCTCTCTCTCTTTCTCTCTTTCCTTTTTTTGCAAGCTTGCTTGTCAGCTGCAAAGACTGCTTGTCCGCTGTCATTTTAAAAAAAGATATAAGCTTGCCATAGGCCTTGATATAATGGAGAATCCATAATATGGCTTCATCAGATAGAGGTTTTTCTGGATTCTGCAAAGAACCATATTTTCACATAAACAGCATTTTACTGCTTTGGTAGGCTGAAACCATGATTCTAGAATTTTGTAAATGCTAAATGTTGGGAATAATGCTACAGTATTTCATAACTCCTGTTGTATTAAGGGTGAAGAATTTGAATCTCTGCTTTTGCAGAGTTGATGTTCAATTCACTGGGTAGCTTTCCTACTTTATTTGTTTACCAGAGTTAAACTGTTGCCCCCACCCCCCTTTTACCACCATGATGAAACCAGGGTGAATTTATATTGTACAGGAAGAGTGTGGTAGTTTGCAGTACATGAAGAGGGCAGAAGAAGAAGAAACTGCCGGAGGCTTAAATTGCTCCTGCAAAGCTGACATCAATTAAAATGGTATTGTTGTAAGAAAAAATCTGCCCTTATTCCCTTATGGGGTACACAAGAGCCCTTGTAAAGTCCTTTGCAGGTTCTCTATATCAGTAGGGGTAAAAAACAGAGGCCAACCAGAGAATAATTAGAAGCAAAGCAGCTAGTAAGCTTGATCTTTATTGTTCTGTTGCAACAGGGTCCCTTCCTCACACACAGGTGAACAGGGAAGAAGAACCCCAAACAAAGGGCTGCCTGTCCTTAAAAAAGACATTTCAAAATATCCCCCTTGGAGTCCACCCCACCCCCCAGAAACCTCACACATACATCACTGCAGCCCCAAGCTCATCCCACAGATATATCACACCTACATCACACAAAAATGCGTTATCTGATGATGATGATGAAGAAGAAGAGGAGGAGTTTGGATTTGATGTCCCGCCTTATCACTACCCGAAGGAGTCTCAAAGCGGCTAACATTCTCCTTTCCCTTCTCAGTAGCCTGGCCATTCCTTTGAGATAGTAATCTTCTTTAATTCATGGAACAATTAAATCCCTCACCCCTCCTTCCTTGCAGAGACCCATTTGGTAAACATTTGGTCAGTTTTGAGAGTCAAAATGGTGTCAACCCTGTCTTCCTGTGCTGCTTCAAACATATGGCCTTGTTTGCTTGGAATACTTACGAACATTTATTATATATATATATATATATATATATATATATATATATATATATATATATATATATGACTCTAATTTCTTACAACAGTATTGCTTGAAAATTGACATGCAACTTAAAATGGGAGCAATAACTCGAAACCTGAATCTGAAGGATGCACTGAGCAAAGTCCATGTGAATGTTATAATTGTGGCTATGTGTACTTGTCACAGAATCCATTGTTTTGTTTTTTGTTTTTAAACAATGTATATGCAAAGTAACACAAATTACCTACAAAGAAAAACAGGATTTTGTAACTTGTGTCAAGTCAATTTAAGCAAAATCATACAAAGTTTATACCATGAAGTGCAGAATGAGACCTGTACACTCAGTGCAGGAAAATGTGAGTTTAGTATTTCATCCTCTTCCTTAAGAGTGCATAAAAAGTGCCAACTTTAATCTGTTAATGTTCTTTCTGCTTATTTTATGGGTTCCCATACTGCTCTTCAGTAAACATTTCTACAGTGGTTCAGAACAAGGTATTGATCGGAGTGTGTGTGTGTGTGTGTGTGTGTGAGAGAGAGAGAGAGAGAGAGAGAGGTATTGTTTGTTTTGTATCTTTATTTTAGAATTTGTTGTGATTTATGTGGAAATTGTTCAGTTTGGTTTTGTGTTTTTAATGCATTATTTATGACTACTGTACTTTTGTTATGTTGTTATATATTTTTTCATTTTGCAAGCAGCCTTGAACATTGTTTGAACTGTGGCAAGGCAGCATACAAATGAAATGACATATGTATGTATGTATGTATGTAAGAAAGAAAACTGAAAAATAAAATCTTAATACACACACCCCATACACAAAGTTCACTAAAAACAGCTGGTAAAAGTAACAGCCTTAAAAAATTATGTGGATAATTAAAAGATTGATAGTTGTTTAAAAGTATCCAGCTGTAGGTCTGTTTCAGGTCTCCTGTGTAACGTGCAACTGTGCCCTTTGTGAAATCTCAACTATTCAGCTACTGTGTTAGATCAATGTAATCATTTGGGTTTGTCAAATAAATGAAATTGCAAATATCCGTAAGTGTTTGATTATATAACTATTGCATTGTAAAAATGTTATGGTAAAGGGACCCCTGACCATTAGGTCCAGTTGCGGATGACTCTGGAGTTGCGGCGCTCATCTCGCTTTACTGGCCGAGGGAGCCAGCGTACAGCTTCTGGGTCATGTGGCCAGCATGACTAAGCCACTTCTGGCGAACCAGAGCAGCGCACGGAAACGCTGTTTACCTTCCCACTGGAGCGGTACCTATTTATCTACTTGCACTTTGACATGCTTTCAAACTGCTAGGTTGGCAGGAGCAGGGACCAAGCAACGGGGGCTCACTCCGTCGCGGGGATTCGAACCGCCGACCTTCTGACCAGCAAGCCGTAGGCTCTGTGGTTTAACCCTCAGCGCCACCTGCGTTTATTTTCAGCGTACCTTTGGCTAACAGCTGTGTTCAAAATATTTATTATCTTTTTCTGAGAAGAGAGTGGAGTGCTCTTTGCCCCTTATGGATTTTGGTCTTCCGGGCTTTTTGGCAGTGAAAGAGATGCACGCCACACTCTTAAAAACATATCCTGCATGCAAATGGGCTTTTCACTTGAGGGAAGCTGTTTAATTATTATTCATCAGATTATAAGGTAGGGAAAACATAATTTTAAAAGCTTTGTTAGAAACAGTCTCTCACTTAGCCATTTGGTGAGGCAGCAAACTTGGGGAAGCCTGAGCTTCTGCTAAATGTAATTTGAATAGAGTGAGTTGCAAGGGAGGCTTTGCTGTGTGGAAAATAGTTTTCCCACAGACACTCAGTGGCATTAATGAAAGGTTTCTAATTAGCCCTGCTAAGAATTATCTGTGTACACCTCTGAGAACGGATCCTCTGAATGATTGGCAGGCTCTGCCCCTGGAGGCCTCTCTATGCCTTGGAGAGCCGTAATCCACAAATCACCTCTTTTGATCTTTTTATTTATCCTACCTGTTTTGCTGCGGATTGTTCTGTTACATTTTGTCACTGGACATGGCGTGTGACAGGCCGACTTAATCGGCATAAGGCAGCTTATGCCTGGAAAATTGCATAAAGGTCTGAGTGCATAATGCTTTTAAAAATATACTCTGGTTTTGCAGTGTAATCTTTCGCTAAGCCTTGCTGACAAACATTACCCCACTACAGAAGTCTCTCTTATTTCCCCAACCCGACTCCAGCCGCCGATAATACGAAATGGCTCCCCTGTACTTTCCACACCAGAGGTTGCATTATGTGGAGAAAGCGAGAAGCGAATTGTGGAAGATTCAGCGCCGTGAAGAACTATGGATGCTTCACACATGGGTGATTAAACCGTGGCTTTTGCTACCACAAGAGTGCTGTCGTCATATGTTTAAAATGGAGCTTGACAAATTCATGAAGGACCAAATTATATATTGTGCTACAACTTTCTCAGGCTCACTTTCCACACATAGGTAGGCCTATTGGGCCTTTTCTGCAGTGGCTCCCTGTTGTTGGAATGAATGCTTTCCCCAGGGAGGTTCAGCTGGCACCTTCATTATACACTTTTAGGCTCCAGGTGAAAAACGTTCCTCTTTGACCAGGCCTCAGGCTGATTGTCACACAAATGCCCTTTTAAGATGTGTTGTGGGAGAGGGGATTATCGGGTTGCCTTTGGGTTTTTTTTTTTTTAATGTATTCTGTTTTTTATTATTATTGTGATTTTATGTTGTGAACCGCCCTGAGATCATGGGTAAAAGGTGGTATACAAATGTAATAAAAGATAAAACAACAACAGCAGGAGCAACAAAAACAACAAATATTTCCTTCCAGAAATATGTTTTCACAATTTTCCATTGCTTTGTTGACCCCTTTAAGAAGTACAGTAGTATCTCGGGTTACAGACGCTTCAGGTTACAGACTCTTGCTAACCCAGGAATAGTACCTCGGATTAATAACTTTACCTCAGGATGAGAACAGAAATCGTGTTCTAGCAGCGTGGCGGCAGCGGTAGGCCCCATTAGCTAAAGTGGTATCTCAGGTTAAGAACAGTTTCAGGTTAAGAACGGACCTCCGGAACAAATTCAGTTCTTAACCAGAGGTATCACTGTACCTCACAATTTCACATGCTCAACTGCAGCCTACCTTGGTGAATTTCTGCTAATGAAGACTAATGGAATATCACAGCTTAGTTTTTAACTTGTGGTCTGAAAATGGCTCAGAAAGCTTCAGGAACAGTGAAATGATGTTTAGCAGGGCTACGAAAGGATTTGCTTGAGTGATGGCTTGCTTGATTTTTCCACACATCCTTTCCCCAGGTACGTGGGTTCTGATA
This sequence comes from Lacerta agilis, assembly GCF_009819535.1. Classification (NCBI taxonomy): domain Eukaryota; kingdom Metazoa; phylum Chordata; class Lepidosauria; order Squamata; family Lacertidae; genus Lacerta; species Lacerta agilis. The sequence goes on along the minus strand of NC_046313.1, from coordinate 98,605,662 downwards.
GACAGCACTGCAGTGTCACTGGGGTAATATATAGTTGATAGCGGTGCCTTCATTTGCATTTCCTCCCCGCCCGTCCGCCTGAACCCTGTGTTGGGAATTGAAAATGCAGTTTGACTATTATATGTTGGCAGTAATCTTTCACATTTCTTTCTTTTTTTTCTTTTTCTTACCCTCATAAAAAATGAGGCAGCAAACGTGAGCAGCCAGTGATGTATTGGGCTATAGATGGGAATTGAATTTGCAATGGGAAAATGGGATTTGGTTGCAGTCTGAACTGATAATGATGGGAACCAAATGGATTTGTGATGGTCATTCATTCAGCTGTTGTTTTCTCCTACTGGGTGGCTTGGCAAAAGAAAAAAAATAAGAATATATGGATGCAGGTGACTGTGAAAGCAGAATAGCTTAGCTTTGTGAGTGCCAGTTAATGGCTAATAGCAAGTAATAGGTATGCAAACAACAGGCTTCAGCCTAGTCCCACTGACTTATATTAGACTCAGCGCAGGATTAAATGACTCGCTCACACAGGGGGCATTTCAGAGGAGGAGGCTGCAGTGGAGGTGAGAGCAGACTGCTGTTTGCTAAGCCACACACAATCTTCCCGACAGAATGCAAATACATCTTTGCAGGCATTTCAAGAAACCACAGATCTGTTGTGTATGTCTTTATTTCTTTTTAAATTTTATTTATTACATTTTATGCCCCTCCTTTCCACCAACTTCAGGTGGTGTACATGGTACATGCCCCCATTTTACCCTCACAACAATCCTGGAAGGTGGGTTGGGCTAAGAGACTGTAACTGGCCCAAGGTCACCCATAAAGGTAAAGGTAAAGGGACCCCTGACCATTAGGTCCAGTCGTGTCCGACTCTGGGGTTGCGGCACTCATCTCGCGTTACTGGCCGAGGGAGCCGGCATACAGCTTCCGGGTCATGTGGCCAGCATGTCAAAGCCGCTTCTGGTGAACCAGAGCAGCGCACGGAAAAGGTCACCCATAGGGCTGGGCAATAATCTGGTTTTCAATATCACGATATATCACCAACTATATATATCCACGGCGGCAGTGGAGAGCCTCCTCATGCCTTCCCATAGAAGCGGAGCTTTGCTGGGCATCCACGCAATGGAGGGCTTCCCTTTCAACTAATTTAAGAATAGTTCAAGTAATTTCCTGGTCAAGTTGCATCTGCTTCCCCTCTCAGAGGTCTAAGTGGAATCTCTGCATGCATAAGCCCCACTGAGTTCAACTAAACTTACTTCTACTTTCCTGGGAGTAAGCCCCATTGAATTAAGTAGGGACAGCCTCCAAGTTCTGCCACAACTATTCAACTGAACAAGTCTCAATCAAGGCAAGTGAGTGTTGACCCAGTTGCCATGTGAACAGGATTGTGCTGTTCTGACACCTGACTCCTTTCTGAACAGTTTTGTACCGATTCACAGAGAGATGTGAGAGACCTCTGAAAGGAAAGGAGCATGTTGGAGGCAGGCAAAAGTGTTGACAAGGCTCTCTGCTTGGGTTCAGCACTTGAATAAATGCATACGTAACTATTTGCAAAACAAAATAAAAAATAAAAAAAATTCCTTCCAGTAGCACTTTAGAGACCAACTAAATTTGTTCTTGGTATGAGCTTTTGTGTGCATGCGTACTTCTTCAGATAGTTATGGTAACATCCATTTCTGCTTTTATCCTGGGTAGCAAAAGAACTTTCCTCCAGCCTTTCAAAGGCTCGAAAAGTTGCATTACCCAGGGAATGTATAAAGTTCATTACAGTGGTTCCTCGGGTTACATACGCTTCAGGTTACATACTCCACTAACCCAGAAATAATGCTTCAGGTTGAGAACTTTGCTTCAGGATAAGAACAGAAATCGTGCTCTGGCGGCGCAGCAGCAGCGGGAGGCCCCATTAGCTAAAGTGGTGCTTCAGGTTAAGAACAGTTTCAGGTTAAGAACGGACCTCCAGAACGAATTAAGTACTAAAGCAGAGGTACCACTGTACTGAGAAGGATCTTGGCCCAAGCTTGCACACATAGGTATTGGTGGTGAGGGAAACATTGCAGTTTTCCTGCTGCTCACGTTGCTATAGTTTTTCATTGGATAACATTGCTGGAGATAACATAATTAAAAAAATAATTATCGCCAACGTTGTATTTCATCTAGTGACCTCAAGAAAAGATATGACGAGGTTGCAAATTAATTTGCACTGGTAACATTTGTATATATCAGAACTCTACCCAACAGTGGTGTAGTGTGTCTGTGTGTCTGCCTGTTAAGCAGAAGGTTGGTGGTTTGAGCCCACCCAGGGATGGCTGTGGACAGGATTCTTGCATTGCAGGGGGTTGGACTAAATGACCCTTGGGGGTCCCTTCCAACTCTACAATTCTCTGTTTCTGTGATTCTTCTGGTCATCTGAGAAGATGGATGGGACTGCATTTATCTTCTGGGGGGGGGGGGGGGAGGCTTGTACTTCTGTGTGCATTTAGAAATGCTGCAGAAATACTTGATTTTTTGTCTGACCCAGGAAACTGTAACTTCCAGTTTCAGAACAAAGCAGGATATTAAGTCTGTTCCAAAATTGCTAATCATAGTCTCCCAGCTCAGATGAAATTGAAAACTGTAGTTAGAGGTTTCCTGACGTAATTGCAGGTCGATTAAATGAGATAATGATTGGCCAGACCAGCTCTATATGTAGGAGAACACCAGGTTTTTCAAATTGGCTGACCCTCATCATTCGCTGACATGCATCAAAGACTATGGCAGGCCAACACGGCTACCTATCTGTAAATGCACCAAAGGGTGTTTTGTAAGGAGAAACAAAATCTTGCATGCAGGATACTCGAGACCATGTCGAGAAGGCTTAGCCTTTTCTGGAAGCCCATTTTGATGTGCAGAAACCTGCTTTGCCACCACTGCCTATCTTGATTGAAACTCTGTTTCTCCCAGAATGTTTAAGCCATGTGTTTGAAGTGCATGTGCATCAAAGTGCAAGTTCTGTTTCCCCTTTCTCTGTCTAAACCCACGCCCCCCAGGGAAGTGATCTGCACTTTCAAAGCTGAAAGTACTGGCCATCTGTTCAGCGACCAAGGTCCGTATGCCAGCAGTGAGTCCAAGAAGTCCAGGGTCCAAGAAGTCATAAAATTCTCTCTCCGTGTCATATAAAAGATCAGAACTGTTACTATAAATAAAACAAAAATCGATTCTCACCCCACCCCACCCCAATCTTTTATTTGTCTCGGTCCGCTTCTCTCTCTTCCTTCCCCAGAACATTGCTTACAAACTGGTATCGGGTCATTCTAGTGCATTCATTAAGACCAGCGAACTGCTCCAGTAATAACTTGAGTAGGATTGTACTACTTGGCTAGAGCCATTTTAGCAAAATGTGCATCTGTTACTTCACTAATTTCCTGCGCAAGGCACCCCATATGCTCATGAACATACTGTGAGGGGAAGATGTTAGCTCTCATCTAAACAAATTTTGCTTGCAAAGATCACTCTCTCTGTTGCACCCCCCTCTCCCACCACTCCCGAAGCTATTTGGTTGCTCCATTGAGGAAAAAAAGTTAACAAGGCAGTATGTATATACACAAAATCATAACTATTTTCTTTTGTGCTGATATTTTTACACTTTTTAAGGGGGTGAAGCCTATTTTTTGTGGCATGTTCCTTTAGCACCTGCATAAAACATGGGAGTTAATTAAACATTTATGGGGGCAATCCATTATGGGGAATACAAAAGCTTTGGGACAAAAGGGAGCCACCACAGTGTTTTGTTCAAATTAACCCCATTCTCCAGCTGTTCTGTATGCTCTACTGCCATTTGTGATTGGAAAGTCGAAAAGGTCCCTGTGATGCTGTGCCTGATACCTTTTGTGCGCGGAGCAGCTTGGAAGCAATCTTGAGTCAACAGGAAAGCAATATTTTCTTAAAGCTTGTGACTTATATTACTTTTGTGATCTCAGGTAGGAAGGAGATAAAAAGGGCAAGGGGTTTAGTGTAGATTCTCTCAAAGGCATGTAGAGTTCTTGAAGTAGTAATAACCAGCAGATTAAAATTGATCTTGGTGAGACTTCTGATGTTAACTGATGATAGGAAAGTAAATAATTTTAGCTTTTTGGCTGCTTGGTCAAACAGGTCAGGTTGCATTTTGCTGTCAAGAAAACCTGAAGTCTAGCAATGTTTTGAATACCCATTCTGGGGGATTCCCAGGCTGATTTGCCCCCGTGTTAGGGCATCTCCCTTTAATTGTGTTTGTTTGTTTAGGCTCTCATTGGGCATGGATGCAGATTGCGGCAGAGGGAGCTTTCTCTTGGAAATTATACGATCTTGGTATGTGAATAAACCTCGCCCACCTCCTTTGCACACGCACAAGTTCTCCTTTAGATGTTGGGAGCAGAGGCATAAGTCATTCAAACACTTCCTTGGCTTCATTACATTCAGACACCCTGTCACCCGTCCAGTACCGCTTCTCCCACACATGTAGAATGCCAGATAACAAATATGAGTGTTGTGCATGCTGAATCATGCATGTTCATCACTTTTTAAATAGAACATGAAGCAAGAGTCCTTTGATGTTTGAGGTAGCCACCACAGATCAAACAGATCTTTCATATCACCTAATACAGGGATGGGGAAACCATTTTCAGCCAGAGGGTGGAACCAACCAGAGCAAAAGTGAATGGGGGGTAACCATTGTAAATTTTACTGTTGTACAGTAGACTGGTATCTCCACACACCCATGCATCCCTCTCTATCTTGTATCCAGGCAAGCAAGAGGCATTATTGACGTTTAAGGACACAGGGTGTGAAGGTCGGCCACTGAGGGGTGTATCCTATTATTAGTTTTCACTATGGTTTGCCTGATCATGTCAACTTCCAGTTGTGGTTTACTGTGCTGGCTTGTTCAGATAAACCATAGTGGAAACTAACTACAATTCCCACCTTGCACATAATGACAAAATGTGGTTAGTTGAAAATGAATGCAGGTACCTCTGATCTTCTCCTCTTGGCCGTGCCATTGAAGAAGGGGCAGGGGTAAGGCTTATGAATGTAACACTGAATTATGGTACAGTGGTATCTCAGGTTACATACGCTTCAGGTTACATCCTCCCCTAACCCAGGAATAACGCTTCAGGTTAAGAACTTCACTTCAGGATAAGAACAGAAATCGTGCTCTGGCGGCGCAGTGGCAGCAGGAGGCCCCATTAGCTAAAGTGGTGCTTCAGGTTAAGAACAATTTCAGGTTAAAAATGGACCCCCAGAACGAATTAAGTTCTTAACCCGAGGTACCACTGTATTGTTTTACATGAACTAAACCACGCTAGTGAGTAAGAAAACAATGACTTTTTAAATATGCAGCCAATGCTCACAGTACAAGTTGTGACCTTTCACATTTTTATGTGTTCCGTAGCATGAAAACTTTTGATTGTGTCTAAAACTAAACACATGGCTTTTTTTTTTTTTTACTGACCGTGTTGAGTTTGGTTGTGACCATATGGCTATCTACTTTTGATGTACCACAACTGGTGTGAATTTGTCCTAGGGAATATGATTTACAGGGAGAAATTCAAAACAAAGTTTCTCAAACACTTGTGACAAGAAAAGAGATGTAAGTTTTTGTCGTCGTTAAAACTGGAAGCTTTTACTACTTTTCACACCACAGTGGCAAATAATGAAATTCATCTGGAAGTGTGGCAAAAGCAAAATAAAATATATTTGGACACTGGAAAGATTATAGTGCTTGAATTTAAAATGGAAACAAGAAATATGTTTGTAAAGCCAAAGCTTTTTAGTGCTCTGTGAATGCACAGATTATTGCTCTTACAAATCCTATTTGCCAGTGTTAGAAGCTGCAGCAGACGTTACCGCATAACCAGAAACCGCATAACCAGAAAGAGTTAGCAAGAAGTCACATCACCCTCCTCCTCTTTCTAATTTATTTCAGAAGCATCAGACTATTTCATCCCGAGGGCCCCATCGTATATTTAAGCACTGTCAGTCCTTCAGAGTTGGGTCAGAGAAGTTCGTTATTTTGGCCTCAAAAACCCATCTTGTTTTATTTATTTGTCTGCTGCCATTTCTAAGATGTCAGGTTTTGATGTTATAGACATTCCTTCATACTTAAAGCGCGACTCAGCTTATTTTATTTATTTGTTTGCTTTTGGGGCAAAGCCCGCACAAGGTGTTTCACAATATAATAAAAATACAAGGAGTACAAAACCGATTTCTTAAAAAAAGGCTTGTTAAAACAATAAGCTGAGTCTAATAGAACAACTTGACAAAAATATATGTTCTGTAATACTGTATAACATGCTTGGCAGGGGGTTGGACTGGATGGCCCTTGTGGTCTCTTCCAACTCTATGATTCTATGATTCTATGACCATCTTGCACCCAAGGCTCTGCAGGACTTGTGGGTTCTTGATAAACCTGAAAAAAGGTTTCTGGCATCCTTGCCTTCTTCTGAGAGGAAGTGCAAGCAGCGCAGGACTGTGGATTCCCCAAGTGAAGGCGTTTGTGCGTAGGAATTTTTGAGTAACTTCAGTGGTACTTTTTCATACATCTTCAGGTTTTGAGTTGAGAATGTGCACCTCTGAAAGGAACGCTTCCTAGCCTCCCGTTCTTCTAGGATTTCACTTAGCTAAGTATTGATCTAGCACGGGGGTCAGCAACCTGCGGCTCCGGAGCCGCATGCGGCTCTTTTACACGGCTGCCGCGGCTCTGGGGCTCCGGGGCAGATAAGCCCGCCCACTTCTCCAGCTGGCCAGCGGAAGCGACCGCCCTCCAGCTGGCCGGCGGCCCGCCCTCCGGAGGCTGAGGGCACTGCTCAGGGGCGTACCCAGGATCACATGGCCTTGAACAGCGGGGCAGCGGGGCTCGGAGGCGGTGGAGACGCAGTAGAGGTGGCGCAGCTCAGCTGAGGGCTCTGGCGGGGACTCCTTCGGCGCGCACTCAGGGGCGTACCCAGGATCACATGGCCTTGAACAGCGGGGCAGCGGGGCTCGGAGGCGGTGGAGACGCAGTAGAGGTGGCGCAGCTCAGCTGAGGGCTCTGGCGTGCACTCCTTCGGGAAGAGATGGAGCTGGGCGAGCGGGAGGGGGAACTTTGAAGACCCCGCCTCCGAAGCAGGCGTCCATGGGAGAGGCCGCCCCCCCCAAGCCTGCCTGGCGGGACCAACCCTGCCCAGCTCCGGGAGTCTTCCTAGCGTGGGAGGCGGCCTTGGGGCAGACAGGGGAGCTCCGGGGTCGGCAGCTATGTGGGACCCCGCGGCATCCAGAGGCACCTGGGAGGCGGGACAGGATGGGGGCAGGAAGGGGGCCTTTGGACGCGTGCCCGCACGGGCACTGGAGGCCAGGACTCCTCGGCTGGGTCGTGGGACCGCGGGGGCTGGCTGGCCGCGGTTCCTCTCGGAAGGCTGCTGGCTGCTGCGTTGAGGCGACGACGAGGTAGGCAGCTGTGGGCTGGGCCAGGGGCGGCGGGTGGCAGGCGAGGGCGAGGGGGGAAGCCCTCTTTTTAAAAATGGTCGAGGAAGCGGTGCCTGTTTCCCTGCCGCTGCCTCCTTCGCTCCTGGTTCCGCTCGCAGCATCAGACCGCGCTCTCGCGGGCGCGCGTCTCTCTCCGCCCCGGAGCAAGGCCGGGACGTTTTGCAGTTTTTCCTCTGTCCTGAGTGTGTGTTAGGGGAGCCTTGACAAAGCACCTGTTGGCGTGGAAGAGAGGAGTCCTAACTTGGATCTGTGTTCATGTGCAAAATCTATCGCCACTGTCATTAAGGGGGCAGGGAACTCCCCTAAAAAGGTTTGAACACTACGAACTACTACAGCCACCTGTATGCAAGTCAGCACAAACATCACAGGCTTCTCTGGTGCAATTCTGTGCTTTATTTAGCAAGAGAGGAGGTTGGAAGAGGTGAACATAGCCTCTGGTCTGAAATATTAAGAGTAAAAGACACTAAGATTATTGTAAAAGCCAGCAGTCTTCAATTAGACATGGGACAAACATTTAACACAAGTGTGCAGTTGAGGACTCATTTTTTTTAAAAAAAACAAATCAAATATTTGTATGCTGTTGCAACCCACCTTGGATCAGGCTGTGACCTGGTAGTGGTCCCCAGGGTGGATAAAAATGAATGATTTTTTTTTATTTAAATAGGATTTTTTTATTTAAATCGGATTTTTTTTATTTATATTGGATTTTTAAAAATAAAATGCAGTGTTATATTTGTTTTAAATGTCGCAGTGGTTTTGCGGCTCCCAGATTTTTTTCCCCCTTCGGAAACCGGTCCAAGTGGCTCTTTTGGTCTTAAAGGTTGCAGACCCCTGATCTAGCACAAGAACATAGTAGCCCTGCTGAATCAAACCAAAGGCCCATCTAGCCCAGCTTTCTGCCCTCACATTGCGCAACCAGATGTCCATAAGCAGGGCCTGGGTGCAAGAGCAACAATTACCACTTGTGATTACCAGCAGCCGGTGTTCAGAGGCATTCTTCTGCCTTTGACAGTGAAGATGGAGCATAACCATTGTGGCTAGAAGTCACAATGGGCCAGTCTGGTATGGTTCCTATTTTCCTTAACAAACTAGGACATACCGGTAGTCTCTGCTTCCAAGCGGTCTGCCAAGTCTGAAAGGAAGGATGAGCACACCACCGCGTGCCTTGGCGTAATGCAAGATCGAGAGCTGCAGCATTGTTTGTTTGTTTGTAAGAATGTTGATCTTGGATGCTTGAGCCTGTGACTGCCCCTCAACCTCATAACTGAGAGCCTCCTAATATCTGGAAGCCTCTATTGTTTTGTGACTTTCTCTGCAAGTGTGTGAGAGCCATCTCCCAATTTGATGTAAAAACTTATTAATCTTAGAATCGTGGGGTTGGAAGGGACCACGGGGGTCATCTAGTCCAACCCCCTGCCACGTAGGACTCTTTTGCCCAACGTGGGGCTCGAACCCACAACCCTGAGAGTACGAGCTGCATGCTCTACTGACTGAGCTGTCCCCGTTAACCAAGTATTGCATCTTCACAAAATACTTCTCAACTGAGGCATTTCACGAATCTGCCACAAAATCAGCAAGGGATGGGAGACCACGTGACCAAAATGCATGTGTCACCCAGCCTTCAGATCTACATACAATTTTCTGAAAGCCAGTCCTTGCCTGCTGAGATCAAAGCTTCCCGTTTTGTTCTGTGGTCACTGAATGTTTCGGCAGCTTTTGTGGAAACCGGCAAACAAACGTGGCAGTGCAAAGTGGCAGTACTCAAAGCTAAACGAAACTTAACCCCCCCCCCCAAACTCAACTACTTTAATATCACATACACATACTTTTATATTTAGCCTTTTGACTGTCAGGTCTCCATAGCTGCATGGTGCATGGCCTGTACCTTTTTTGCCACTGAGTTGGTAACATTTCATCAGTTTCCCACAACATTAGATTATCTCTGTGTGTGCTGACAGCTAAGCTGTAATAGCATGCATCTGTGTATGCTTATCTTAACATGATATGCACCTGCCTGTTTAGTAACCATAGAGAATAATGGGATTTCGACAGTTCATGTTGATACTAGCACAAATAGGGTAGCAAATAGATCAATTCACCCTTTTCTTCAAGTAACAGATAATCCATCTGTTTCTTGCATGCAAAGATGATGCTTTCTTGAGCAGTACAGAGGGCTTTGCTTTTGTTTGTTATTTACCTAGGATTTTGGTTTTTTTTTAAATGTACCAGCCTCCATGGACTTCAATCAGAATGTCAATGATACACGATCCGTAAAGGAAACTTTTTGTAGCCCTCCTGTTTGCTGTAGAAAACATGTTGGGTTGGTAAACTGATTAGAGGGTTTTGGGTTTTTTTTACAATCAAGTGGTATATAAATTATATACCGAAAATAATTTGGTACTAAATATCCAAAAGACAGTAGAAATGGTAATTGATTTCAGAAGGCACTCTTCTGTTCTGCCACCACTTTCCATTCTTGGTAACATGGTTGTAATAGTAGAGTCCTTTAAGTTCCTGGGCTCCATAATTTCTTATAACTTAAATTGGTCAAGCAACATCAATAGTATTATTAAAAAGGTCCACCAGAGGCTGTATTTCCTGCGTCAACTAAGGAAATTTAAATTGTCCCAGGAAGTGTTGATTCAATTCTACAGAGGCATCATTGAAACTGTTCTCTGTAATTCTATAACAGCTTGGTACGGTACAGCCTCTAAGAGAGACAAGAAAAAGCTCCAACGAGCTGTAAGAATTGCAGAAAGGGTAATTGGTGTTAGCTTGCCTTCAATAGAGACAATTTATGCTACCCGAGTAAGGAAGAGAGCAGAGAGAATTGTAGCAGATCCTTTACATCCCGGTCATCATCTGCTTGATTTACTTCCATCTGGACGTCGCTACGGGACTTCATATACAAAATCGGCCAGGCACAAGAATAGTTTTTTCCCTTGTGCCATTAAATTGTTAAATTCGTAGTTGTATAGCTTAAGGGGAGGTAAAATATGGGTGGGGTTTCTTTACTTCTTTGTATTGTGAGAGGAACAGTGTCTGTATGTTTACATTGCAATGTAGCCGAAACAAATTCCAAGTATGTTGGAAAATGTACTTGGCCAATAATAAATTATTCCTATTCCTATTCCTATTCCTATATGAAATAAAAAATAAATAAATAGGGAGCTGGCCTCGCCAGGAAGTTGGCTTATTTCTACTAATGTGCTCATTGGACCCTGCCACCCCACTTAAAAGTTCAACCCTGCAGCTCCCAAACCCTTTGATTTCAAAGTGAGCCAGTGAACTTTTCACTCCTGAGTCTAGCTTACTTAGAGGCAGCATCCATTGAGAACAAATAAATATAAAGAGAGAAGACCAAACAGCTAATTCTGCTTGCAGTAGATTGCTGTTTATTCTGCTGCCTTTGTCAACTCAGTAAATCCACCAAGGCTGTATACATACAAATGTTATCTAGTATGCACAAGCAAAAGAGATTATTAGGAGGAAATGGAATTGAAATTCCTAATATCAGTCATTCAGCCTTGGGAAACAAAAGGAATAAATTCATATTTCAGGTCTTGATGCGGGAGCAATAGTATTTTGTGTCAGTACTTTTTAATATTTTGGTCTTATACCTCTTTATATGTTCTGAAGGTCTTCGCAGTTATGCTTGAGTGGCAGTTCGGCAGGGACACACCTTTCACTGTGAATCTATGGGGCACCGTGGAACTGTTTTTCATTATCTCAATTCAGATATCTCTCCAAAATATCATGGAGTCAGAATCATAGAGTTGGAAGGGACCTCAAGGGTTATCTAGTCCAGGTTTCCTCAAACCCGGCCCTCCATATGTTTTGAGACTACAATTCCCATCATCCCTGACCACTGGTCCTGCTAGCTAGGGATCATGGGAGTTGTAGGTCAAATATATACAAGGAGGAGGTAGGAATGCATGTCTGAGTGCCTATTTAACAAAAATGCATATGGGAATGGAATCTATAAAGTCATGACTTCTAGACATGGGCTATCCATGATGAGGGAGAAATCTCTTGTGGATAAATATTTTGGAGACAATCTGAACTATGATTGCAGAATTCCCTTTTGCTCACCCCTCCTTTTCCCCCTTTCCGATCAGTTCTTTACTTAGTGATCATTGTTAGCTGAAATATGGCTTCTTTACTATTAAGCGTCTGGCTTTCTGACCTTTCTGGCCTGGCCCTTGAGCATCCTGTTCACGTGGAAGAAGAAAAAAGTTGCCTAAATTGCTCATAACTGCCGAAGTGCATGTTTGTTTTCTCCCTCCTTTCTGCCACATGGGAGAATGAACTGTTTGTGCTTGTGACCTCTATGAAATTCCTGCCACTGGAGAGGGCAAATAAGCTAAATTAGAACTCTAGGGAAGCTCCTAACCACTTGAAAATAATTCTTTGAATTAAAGCTGCCCGCGCCACGTCGCTCTGTAAGAGTTCACTCTGTGTTTTTACCTTGCAATAGGATTTGTTCTTGTTAAAAGGGGCGATTGGCAATGCATATATTCTACACAAAAAAGCAGTTCATTTATCTTGCCCCATCTACAAAATTTCCAAGAGCTTGGTAAATCACAATGAAATATGCTTAAACATCGTTGTCAAACCCATATGCTTAAACATGATCAAACCCTTCCTCTGACACTGCGTTTCAGTGATGTTTACCAGTGCCTGATTTTGAAAGAAGGGTTCCTGTGCCTGTAATAAATGCATGGATGTAGCGGGAAGTTTTTTCTTCTTCTGTATGAACACAGCAATGGGTGAAGCCTTTTCCAAACCTTTTCCAAACAGCTCTTCAAAGGTGTTGCTGGTCAGGAGGTAGGAGCCTTAATGTGAGCGCTGCAGGTCTCAGTGATATAGGGTAGCCTGTAGTCTTGCACAGTGATGAAACGCCAAATCAGTGCCTAGGGATTCCTTAAAGCTTTTCAGAGTTGTGGAGGCTTAAATAGGAGAATTCTGGTGTGTGTGTGTTTTTAGTGCATGCTTCAAGGGAAGAAAAATAGGGTCTGTGTTTTACAAGGGTTCTTCGTGGCTGTGAACCTCATCTATTATAAATACTGGCTTTTAGATATATTCTCACTTTGAGATAGCCTGTGCCTATTTGCAGGGCAAACAAATGCAATCAAATGCTGAAGCTTCAAGGAGATTAGAGAGCTGCCAAGGTCTGAACTATATCAACAGCTTGGAATTGGTTCACTCAACAAAGCTTTGACAGTATTACACTGGCAAAACAAACACACCACTGCTACGCTCACCACATATGGCACCATGTATTCCAGTAACTCTTTTTTGCAAGTTTCTGGGGCTTTGCGTGCATGTGAATTATGAAGGCATTTCAGAAGGCGCAGCTTATTGTAAAAAGCAAATGCTTTCAAATGCTGCATAACTTGGGCTGGGACTGCTGAACGTTTTCTCAGGAATTGTAAACCGCAGGAACCTGTTATATACAGTGCTAAATTTTAGATTTGCAACTGAATAAAAGCAGCAGGGTGCTTCCAGGAGGGTGTTTATTGTGGGATTGGTGTTCCTTACAGTGGCAAGGTTTTTCTCCCCCTGTATCCACATGATGTCATGGATATCAAAATGGAAGCTTGTATCCCGCCCTGCCTCTCTTTTAACTGAATTTACCCTTTCCAAGGAAAACCCAGTAAGGGGAAAAAAAGTCCTGTTACCCTCTCCTCCATTATGGTATCTCAACAACCCATTTGCAAATGAAGTTCCCCGTCTCCCACTGTACAATCCTGCGCATATCTACTTGGAATCAAGACATACTGTGTTCAGTGGAGCTTACTCCCAGGTAAGTGTGCTTTGAGTTACAGTCTAAGAAAGCATGCCTTGAACTCGTCTCCATCCACACTTTCCTTTTGCCCTGTACTTTCCTGGTACCTGTCCAAACACTTTTCCATCCCAACTTCCATTTCCCCCAGAAAATACACTCTTTAATGCAGAATCAGAACAAACTGCATTTTGAGTTTCCTAGAAGTGAGAGCTGGACCATAGAGAAGGTTGATCACCAAATAATTGATGCTTTTGAATTACGGTGCTGGTGGAGACTCTTGAGGGTCCCATGGAATGCAAGAAGATCAAACCTATCCGCTCACTGGAAGGACAGATCCTGAAGTTGAGGCTCCAATCCTTTGGCCACCTCATGAGAAGAGAAAACTCCATGGAAAAGACCCTGATGTAGGAAAAGATTGAGGGCACAAGGAGAAGGAGACGACAGAGGACGAGATGGCGTGCTCTGGTCCATGGGGTCACGAAGAGTCGGATCCGACTAAACGACTAAACAACAACAAAGGCAGCTCTATGGTTTTCTCTTTACCTTCTTGTATGTAAAGTGAGCCTCAGCACTTCTTGACGATTGGTTGTGAGTGGATCGCTTTCTGTATCAGCTTGTTCACATGTTACATTGAGCACAGTTACATTAGCTGCACGTATACTACTATTTGTGTGAAAGAGGCTACCTGTGTACTGCTGAACTATCGTGTACACAGGCAGTGCAGCCATTGAATGTTACATGTGAATAACTGTGCAGCTCAGCTATTTTGTACAGTGCAGAGGAACACAGATTTTACTCTTGTTGAAGGTGATTTGTGAATACCCCTGCTGCTTTGGGCTTCCTTCCTTCCAATCAGGAAGTGAATCTTTGGACGAGATTGGCTGAGTGTGCATAATTCTTACTCTAAAAGCGAACTGTTTTGTGGGGGTCCAAGACTGATGCTTCTTGGTTTAATTTAGGAGAGGGTGAAAATGTGGTTCTGCTGTTAGATGTTTAGGGAAAAACCTGTCTTGGAGCAATCATTTGGATAAACTTTCAAGCCTATTGCTGCATGATCACACTGTTACATTTACATGTGTGTGTAGTCTAATGAACTGTTGCTGATAAACAAGGGCAATTGCCAATCAGCAAGACCGAGTTTGAGTCGTGAGGTTGTATGCTTGCTGGAGTGTCTGTGCAGTGCATTTCTGAAGGCCTTGGTGACCTGTCAGGAAAGTTTAAGATTAAAGAACCAGTTCCCCAGTGACACACTTTCAGGAGCAGGAGTCTTCCTCACTTGAATGATTAGGTTTAGCTGCACCCTGCTGTGAGGAGGTCAGAAAGAGAGGGTGACATAGATGTAAAGCATTCAGGCCCTAGGGGATTTCGATCTGCAAACACAACACATGTCTGTGCCTAGGTTTACATGGCTGATTTCAAGGAAATCGCTCCTCTTTCTGGGAGCGAATGTAGTAAAACACTTTCAATCCCAGTCAGGTAAACATCAACTTACGGTAGGCAGCAATCTATATACTGTTACTTGGGAGTAATCCGAATTGAACTCAGTGGGACTTACCTCTGAGTTGGTATGCCTAGGACTGCAGATGGAGCATCACTGGGTTGCTAAGTCCCTCACAAAGCACTCACATTTCCGAATGATCACACAAGGAAATGGTAGGGCTTTAATCTTTAGAATACAAAAAATAAAATAAAAAATCTACCATTCTGTAGTTTACAAAAAAGGAAGAAGTCAATTTCTTTAAGTTCTTTAACAATCTAGTTCCTGAATAATCTTGGTTGGCGATCACTCGTAGCCAAGTCAGATTGTCTTCCATGAACATGGTCTGAATAATAATAATAAAAAATTGTCCAGTAGCACCTCAGAGACCAACTAAGTTTGTTCTGGGTATAAGCTTTCGTGTGCATGCACACTTCTTCAGATACCTTGGAGAGGTCTGAACAGTGAGTCTGTAAGTGACTGCATTCACATGTCCTTCCACAGTGGGGTCATAGGTTTCCAGGCAGAAGTGAGTGTTTGCCAAACATGTCTTCCTCTTTGCTTATTTTCCCCTTTCATCCTGAGTTTGAGGATGACACCTTTAGTAAAGGCTGCTCTCCAATTGGAGCGCTCGTAGGCCATTGTTTCCCAGTTATCAGTGTTTATGTTACATTTTGTTTTAGATTTGTCTTGAGAGCGTCTTTAAACCTCTTTCGTTGTCCACCAGTATTTCGCTTTCCATTCTTGAGTAGTTGCTTTGGAAGATGATAATCATGCATCCAAACAACATGACCAGTCCAATGAAGTTGATGTTGAAGAATCATTGCTTTGGCGATCTTTGCTCTATTCAGTACACTGACATTAGTTCACCTGCCTTCCCATATGATGTGTAAGAAATTTTGGAGACACAGTTGATGGAATCTTTCAAGGAGTTGGAGATGGCGTTTGTGAGTGATCCATGTTTCACAGGTGAACAGTGAAGTTGGTAGTACAATAGCTTTTTAAAACAAGCATTTTGGTTTCTCTGCCAGTGTCTCAGTCCTCAAACACCCTGCGCTTCATTCGGGAGAAAGCTGCACTTGCAGAGCTCAGGTGATGCCAGATTTCGGCATCAATGTCGGCCCTTGTGGAAAGATAGCTGCCCAGGTAGGAAAAGTGATTGACACTTTCCAACTGGTTCTGCCCCCTGGATAATAGGTTTCCCATTAGCCCTAGTTTTATTTCCTAGTAGCTAACAATGGATGTGACACTAATGGTTCAACCCTATACATATATACCCAGAGGACTACTGCGTCCAGTGGATCTTACTTCTAGGTAAGCAGACATACACAGGCTTGCAGCCCCTCCAAATCTAGTAAAGGTAAAGGGACCCCTGACCATCAGGTCCAGTCGTGTCCGACTCTGGGGTTGCGGCGCTCATCTCACTCTATAGGCCGAGGGAGCCGGCGTTTGTCCGCAGACAGCTTCCGGGTCATGTGGCCAGCATGACAAAGCCGCTTCTGGCGAACCAGAGCAGCGCACGGAAACGCCGTTTACCTTCCCGCCGGAGCGGTCCCTATTTATCTACTTGCACTTTGACGTGCTTTCGAACTGCTAGGTGGGCAGGAGCTGGGACCGAGCAACGGGAGCTCACCCCGTTGCAGGGATTCGAACCGCCGACCTTCTGATCAGCAAGCCCTAGACTCTGTGGTTTAACCCACAGCGCCACCTGGGTCCCTCCTCCAAATCTACATACCCTAATAACATGAAACTTTCCATTCCACAGTATGAAGGCACTAAAAATAAACCCAGTCAATGTCTGAGGCAGAGAAGGAAACCATCACATACTAACTTAGCTATCAAACACTTGCAAGTAGTTAAAGCACAAAAACAGCCAATTATCACATTATGTAAGATGCTTACAAAAGGAAGCATACTTTGTGCATAGAAGGTCATTCCTCAGCATCTCCACTTAAAATACGGGTTACTAAGATCAAACCTATCCATTCTTAAAGAAATCAGCCCTGAGTGCTCACTAGAAGGACAGAAGTTGAGGGTCCAGTACTTTGGCCACCTCATGAGAAGAGAAGACTCCCTAGAAAAGACCCTGATGTTGGGAAAGATGGAGGGCACAAGGAGAAGGGGACGACAGAGGATGAGATGGTTGGACAGTGTTCTCGAAGCTACTAACATGAGTTTGGCCAAACTGCGAGAGGCAGTGAAGGATAGGCGTGCCTGGCGTGCTCTGGTCCATGGGGTCACGAAGAGTCGGACACGACTGAACAACAACAAACCTCTTTAGGTGTGTTGGCACACGTGGATTTTTGAGCAAATTCTGTGGGCACCACCCTGTTTGCACACACATTCTCCCTGATGTGTGTGAGAGAAAGCGTACAGACATTTCACTTTTCCAAGGGATCTGGGTAAAAGTCTGATTCAGTAGAATGAACCTGGGCCTTGAAAAACATAGAGCTAAAAGAGGAAGTGGGAAGAGTGTCACTCTTCCAACTTCCTCCTTCAGCTCTGTGTGCTTTTCAAGGGGTGGGGAAGGTAATCACCCCCAGCATCTTATGACTAAGGGGGCAATGACTGGTAGAGTAGCAACCCCCCCATCCCTCCCCCCAAGTTTTTTTTGCAAGCAGCCCTGAGAGAAGACAACTGCATGACATTATATGTTTATGTTTATGTTGGGAAACTGGAATCTATCAGAAAGCCTGGATTATAGTGCAGATTTCAGTCTTCACACTTATCCTTCTAGTCATCAATATTGGTATGTTGAATTCCACAGGCAATCACCCACCTGGTTACACATGCAGTTGAAAGATATGTGGAGACCAGTGGCTGCAGATGAGAGAAAGCTCTTTGTAATTGCCAAGCACTGATCTGCAAATGCTAAAAAAATATTTTATGTCTCTTCTGTTTTAGACTATGCACATTTTCATAACAGGATTAGGGATGTTTGCAGATGGGATAGAGGTCGCATCAGAACAGTGGAGTGGTTCCATTGCTTGCCTGAAGGCATTGCTGGCTATAGCTGCCTCTGAGATTTGGCAGTCGGAGACTTGTGTGCGCGCATGCTTTTCCACGAGCAGTAATCCAGCGATAATTCGCCAGAGCAAGAGAGAAGTCCACCAACTGTTAATAAATTTAATTATCTCCTCCGCACATAAACCTGTCTAGACTCTGTAGGAGATTAAGGAAGATCTCCCTCCCCTTCTCTTCTTGATATATTTGCATGAGAAACGAATTTGCTGTCAGTGTGGGATCATGAAGATGGAATCAGCAGCTGATTGCTCATGTTATCACCAGAATCCTAGTTGTGGAAAACACTGTGGACCCCACTGTTGCTGCACTTGGTTGAATAATACCCTTTTTTTCCGTATAGTGCCATTTCAGGGGTGAGGAATCTCTTTTACCCCAAGGGCCACATTCCTGCGTGAGAGACCTCCTAGGGGCCATATGAAAGTACAGTTGGGGCAGTGGTGAAAAGTGGGAAAAGAAATGTGATTCTTTCCATTGTACAGTAGCCATGTAAATTTAAGAAGGTTATCATTTGTATTCTTTTTGTTGTCAAGTTTTACTGATTAAGTTAGCTGCCTTGGGGGGCTTTTAAAGGACAAAACGGTGTGACACACACACACACACACACACACACACACACTAATAGTCATAATAATAATGCTTCTGAACAAGAGAGTTCCATGTAGTAATCTTCCATGAATTTGTGTCAGGCCTGGCCCTTTGTTCCCCCAGCACATGGGTTTGTCTGCTGCCATTAATGAAATTCTGCACCCCCATTTTATTTCAGTTATCTAAGATTTCACGGCCAAACCAGGTCCAGCAGCTACTAGCCTGATGAGCTATAGACTAGGAATTTCACACGGGTAAATGCATGGAATTGTTTCTCAAGTGAGTTGGTTGGCAGAGGAAGGATGGAGTGGAGTACTCTGTCTGGCCCTGTATGGAAATGCAGCTCTTCATCCCTGTGCCTTCACTTTACGAAGTTAGAGTCTATATTGTTTCATCTAACTCAGTAGTCTACTTCAGAGATAGAGCCAACAGGCTAACCTCCAGATGTTGATGCACTGCAGCTCCCATCGTCCCTTACTATTGGCTGTGGGGACTGGGACTGCATGCAAAGTCCCTGTTACTGATGACTGAACAGGTGACTTTATGTAAGTAAAAAAAATATGTTCTTCCACTAGGTTGTGGGCCCTCTCCTTTATGCAAGGTGGGTGGAGCTAGATACCCAAGTGTAGAACTCGGAATTTTGGCCAGTTAAGATGACATCAGAGAAAGGTGTCAATATCAGCTCTGATCTGCTGGTTTCCTTGATCCTTTCCATTTTGCATTCCAAATTTCTTGTTTCCTCTTAAGTGGCTCGTGCCTCTTGGCAGGGAGGATGCAGAATACGTTTTTCATGGACTGGGCATAATGCTTTAACTTGCTAACTTGGCCCACATTGTTTTTGAGATTCTGTCACTTCACTATAGTTCTTTCTTAGTCGGCGTTGAAATGTAGAAGTATTAAGCTGTGTGCTATTTCCCCTTTTTGCTTCAGAATGTTGTTTTGAATAGCCAGTTAGTATATTCTTGCTTTACAGTGCCAGACTGCCACAATGAAATGAATGGTCAACTTCCCATCTGTGATGGGAAAGAGTCTCGTTTATATTCCTGCACATATGGCCTGAAATAATACCAATTGTCGCTTTCAGCATGACAAAGATGTTCCATTCTTGCCAGAGTGTCTAGCTTGAAATGCATATTAATGTTGATGGAGTTGTGCTAGCATGTGAGATCACATATATTTAAGATGCTACTGAAATCTTAATCAAGTGAGACCTGGTTGCTCATGTTTGGTGAGGTGGAGTTGAGGTCCAGGATACAGAGAAAAGACATAGAATTTCTCTGACCGTCACTTTGTAGCTGGACCCACTGCTGAAATTCTAAGCTATCTCTGGAAAGTGAAGAGGCTGTTTGCTTCTTCAGCAAAAGGAACTGTTTGGGCTGGGGAGCCAAAAAAGTAAGCATTAACTCTGTGCCCCAGCAAGAAATGTGTCCCTTTGAGGGGGATCCTGAGCTCTCTATATAAGGGTTGAAGGTCAGCAACTGGGAGTTTGGGGTTCAAAACTGCCCTGCCTCCTATTGACAACCTCAACACAAATAGGTGGTGTTTGCAGCAACAGAACTTGCCGGCGGGCAGTTTTGCAGAATGGGAAACCTGTTGCTGACCTGTGGGCTGATATGTGGAAACTGCAGCATTAAAGAAGCATTCACTTGTTCTTTCTCCAATACTAATAAAAAAATAATGTAGCTTACAATGCTTCCTCGGTTTTGTTGACTTGCAGCATTAAAAAGAGTTGAGAGGAGAAAGCTAAATATCAAACAGATGTTGCAGTACGTTTGGCCACCAACGATGGGCAAACAAAGAGATGGATGCAGCAACCTTATCATCATTAAGAAGGATTTTCTGTACTGGGTGCCAAAAATTAAGTATTTTTTTATTTTATTTTAAAATCCTATTTGTTTGGGATTATGCTGAATAATTATGCATATGTTCAAATATTATAAGTAATGCACCCTTCTGGAAGTCTGTAGACATATGTTCAAATATTGCACCATTTACTCTGTTTCCTTCATTCGTTTTTCAAAAACGTTTTGGAAAAGGAATGGAAGAATAAAAGGACAGAAAGGTTGTTAACATTTGAGTAAGTGGGTGAGCTTGTAGGGGCACAGGCTTGCCCATATTAGTAGCAATGGAAGGGACAGAAATTTGCTGTAGATGCTCTGTTGAAACCCCATTGAAATCTTTCCTTCTCTGGAATTCAGGACGGTGTCAGTCTATTTACCTCCAGTAAGGTAGCTGCATTACATGCGTTGGGCAATGGAACCTGACCATGGTTAGTTCTGCCCAGCCCCTTCACCAGCCTCCACATTTCCCCCCACTGCAAGTTTCTAAAGTTAAGTTAAAGTTCTAGTGGTATTAAATGCAATGCACTGGTTCGTCAGTCCCACATAGCCATGTATTTTGAATTCTGGTCTGGAGATCTTAAATAAGGTTCGCTGCAGTCTGGTGTTTCCAAGGTGTTAATATCGGTGCATAATACCTGTCTAAGGTCTAGAAAACATTAAAGTGTATTCTACCACCTAATTTTAAACGGGAAAATGTGCATGTTTAGAAGGCAGAGGTGTCATACCGGTAAATTGTTCAATGACATTTAATAGAAGAATTCGTTTCCAACAGAGAAGCATTGCATGAAGATGCCTTGCACAGAAATGTTATACGTTTGTAAATAGGTTTTAAAAAAATAACCATGTTTAGAGCATTAAATGTATATTTATGTTATATTTATATAATTTTTAACTTCTGTCAGGTGTCAATGCTGCTGTGTTGCAGAAAGCATTGAAAGCTGTGGATAAAAGGCTGGATACCAGGGCGAATAGTGTCTTATAGCAGTAGAGTGCTACGGACCCTCACATGGAATTAAGTCCCACTGCAACTTATTTCTAGGCTAACTTAGTGTTGGAGGGAAGGCATAGCTAAAGGTTTAGCATGGCTTCACTGTTTTATGATTAGTGCAGTGTTTAAGCAGTTTAAGATTGTGATCACACACACACACACTTGCTTAAGAGCAAGTTCCCTTGAGTTCTTTGAGACTTACTCCTGAGTAAGCGTGTTGGGATTGAGCTAGATTATTCCCTTCTGCTTTCCTGCATTTTGCAAAATGCATGTTGTAGGTTCCGACCGCAAGCAAGGCGCAAAAATTCCACTTGGCCAAGAACAGTGAATCAGCAAACTTCATTTGTAAGGATTTCTGGAAGATGCTGCTACTTAACAATGTAGATTAATGGTGCTCAGTTACTTTTTGTATATTAATTTGTATTTCTTCCCGGATGTGCATAATTTTAGCACATTTTTAATTAACTTCAGTTGAAGGTGGGTCCTCAGTTGGAGGTGGCTCATTTTTTCCTCCCACCCTTCCTCCCACGAGTGACATATGTGATGTGATATTATTTTGTGTGTGTGTGTGTGTGTGTGTAGAGGATATTCTAAAATTAACCTGGAGTCTTACTAGATACGTTAACTAGATTTTGAAGCAGTATAATGCCCCTTCTAAGTGAGTTTAAAAACCACAATGATTGCTAATATTATTATGGGATGTCCAAATATTATGGCTTCCAGATTTGCTGGCTGCAGTGCAGCAAGATCATATCTTTTAAGTGGAGAGTTTGCCTTCAGAGTCAAGCTCTCTCTTCCCTTCTTGTTGACACCTGATGTAAATGTTTTCAAGACCTACCCTATTCCTGTAACTATGATTTCTTTCAATTGTTGTTAATATTGAATTTTAAATCATTGTAACCTGCCCTGGAATCTGCTAGTGAAGGATGGGTAATAAATTGAAGAAGAGTAATCATCATAATAAGGGACCCAGGTGGCACTGTGGGTTAAACCACAGAGTCTAGGGCTTGCTGATCAGAAGGTCGGCGGTTCGAATCCCTGCCATGGGGTGAGCTCCCGTTGCTCGGTCCCAGCTCCTGCCCACCTAGCAGTTCGAAAGCACGTCAAAGTGCAAGTAGATAAATAGGGACCGCTCCAACGGGAAGGTAAACAGTGTTTCCGTGCACTGCTCTGGTTCGCCAGAAGCGGCTTTGTCATGCTGGCCACATGACCCGGAAGCTGTCTGCGAACAAACGTCGGCTCCCTCGGCCTATAGAGCAAGATGAGCACCGCAACCCCAGAGTCGGACACGACCGGACCTGATGGTCAGGGGTCCCTTGACCTTTACCTTTAATCATCATAATAATTGAAAGTAAACAAAGATGCCTGCACATTGGAGGAAAATGATTTGGCCTTAGGACAAACAAACATATTTGAAGTTTTATGACAAAGGAAGCAAACACATTGCAGAGTAGAATGCTGTTCACCTGTCTTTGGGACAGCTGGGGCTTGTATGGCTTTGCCTAGTGAGTCTTCTGATTCCATCTATTACCTTTTACAGGTAGGTAGCCGTGTTGGTCTGCCATAGTCAAAATAAAATAAAAAATTCCTTCCAGTAGCACCTTAGAGACCAACTAAGTTTGTTCTTGGTATGAGCTTTCGTGTGCATGCACACTTCTTCAGATACATCTATTACCTTAACAGACAAGTCAGGGCAGGATTTGGAGAAGTAATTCCATACACGTAAATGCAGGAAGCCCATAGCCCCACCCTTATTTAAGGTGAACAAAGGCAGACACTTAAGATTTACCTCCCTTTCTGTTCTAACATTGGAACTGGGACTATGGAAGTCATCACTGATTATCTGAAACAATCACACACTCTGTGGCAGCCTTCCTTGTGTTGCGTACTACTTCTGCTAGAGGTGTTGATCATCAGCTGTCTCTCGCTAGAAGTTAAAATAAACACTGTTTCGTGCACTGTTAGTCTGTGCAACTGCAGCTCGTATGTGTGGGTTGCCACTTCACTATTATTATTATTATTATTATTATTATTGGCGCATGTTGCCGTTTCTTGACTAAGTATGACAGCAATTTGGCTCTCAAATCATGCATTAGCTTCTCTCTCTCTCTCCCCCCCTCCCCCCCATGCTAGATTTGCAGAGCTCTCTGTTGTCTTTGTGTAACGGGAGTGACCATTTCTATGCCTATCATGTGGATCTCATGGCCACAGGAAGCGGCAGAATCTGGGGTGCTGCTAGCAATTCTACGCCATCCATAATACATGAAGCGGATAAAGCACTGTTTGCTCGGAAACATTATCTACTTTCCTGTGGTTGCCTTTTTTCTTTTTCTTTTGCTCTTCATTTTGATCAAATCAAGCCTTCCGCAAAAACGTTTCCCTGGAAATGTGTGTGTGTTGTAGACTTCCAGTGGTATACGTAAAACGTGGGCATCAACCTACAGTCAATGGTAAATGTAACTGCGTGTCCTAAGTGCGCAGAGTGGCAAACACTTAACAGGCTAAAAGCCCTCTCAAATCCTATGCTATTGTGTGTGAGGGATATTTATAGCTTTGCTGGGTGTGAGAACAATATGCGGCACATTAGTGCCAGGCAGCATGGAATCCCTTAGGGTCACCTAATGTGGTATATGAAGGTTGAAGCAGCTGCATTGTATGGGACTCTCGGCAGTGAGCAGAGCTTCTGTACTTAAACCCTGTGGAAAGTCAGATGAGGCCATAATTATGTTTTGATCTCGTACCTGCAGAATGAAGGGCACTTTAGTTTCACCCAGTATTGTCTCCTGTTGTTCATTCAGGCTAATTCAGATACTTGCCATTTATCATTATGGATTTACAGGGGCTCTTGAGATAATGTTTTCTCTCTTAGGCATCCCTGTCTTCCCCTTCCATCTCTAGTAGTTCTCTTAGTGCAGGGAAGGGGAATACCTGTATGTGGTCCTCTATGTCTTGTTAAATTCCTTCTCCCATCAACCCCAGCCAGCACAATCAGGGATCAGGAATGATGGGAGATGGCGTCTGGATTCCCCAACCCAGAGGCCCCACCCGTTTTAGTGGATTGCTTAATTTTAGATCAATTAAATTGATTAATCTTAGATTCCCCACCCATTTTAGTTGCTCCCTCTGTTGCCTGAAATTCCATGAGATCAGCTTATATTTTCACTCACCAAAAAAACCTTAGCTAACCCTAGCAACTACCCATGATTGGTCCACCGCCACCATTCCTTTCTCGTCACTGCTCATATCGCCATAATGCTACTCGTGTTTTATAGTGGTGTTGATGAGTGAAAACAAATACAATTTATGACATGACAGACTCTCTTTCCACTGGGTGGGAGAAGGAAGAGAGGATGATTTTCAATGAAGTTTTACTCTTGAGTAGGCACACTGAAATTAATAAACATAGCTAAGTTAGGTCCATTAATTTCAATGAAGTAAAACTTCATTGAATGCTATGGTGTGTGTGTATGTGTGTGTGTGTGTGTGTTGTATACAATACTGTTCTGTGATCTCACCCTCCGTTGCCATTTGGTTTCTGGGTTTCATTCGAGGAGCTCACATTAGTGTTTAAAGTCCTAAATGATGTAGGACATTCCAAATATTGGAGAGAACACCTCCTTCACTAAGGGCCTCCTTGGGTAATACAAGTGACAGAGGGGGTCCTCTGATTGTTCTCCTCTCTGAAAAATTCAAGGGGTGGCAGGACTAATAACATTTTTCTCTACATCATAAGTTTTTTAAAAACAGGTGTCCATCCATTTCAAAGTACATTTGAATCACTGAGCAGTGAACTTAATCTATCCAAGTATTTGTAGTTAATTAGTTTAACTGCTCTAGGTTAATTGATCTGGAGGAATAAAGCTTTGGATTAACACAGGATTGGGAGAAAGTTTACAAAGACACATTTGGGGGAGAAGAGTGGGATATTTTATTGTGCTTTTACCTTCACTTTCATTAAAACAAAGAGGTGCATTAAGTGCCTGCAAACTAGTTAACCTTTCTCCTGAGAACGCAGTTGGATGATGGTAATGTTGTGCTTTGAAGATGGAGTTCAGAACTGAACGAGTACAGAACTGAACTGCAACTGGCATACAAGCTGTGAGTTGCATCCAAGGAACTTTGTGCAAGTGGAACAACTCATTCTTGCTGGTAGAATCTTAATATTTACAACCAGATGAAGGTTTCATTTTTGGAATAATAAATTTTCAGAGTAGTTTTTACAGTTATATCAGAAATTACTGATTTGGTTATACTATTAGAAATACATTGACAGATAGTTATGAAATTATTGTGAAGTTTAATACGTTAACCGTTTATATTTGGACAACTTTTCTGCTGCACTTTTTTGGAAGGAGAGAAAAAAATCATTTCCTTAATAACAATTTAAACAATTTATTTAACTAAAACAATAACATTATAACATATGTATCCATGTTTGTTAACTGATGTGGTTAAAAGGTTTTTTGTTTTTTTTAAACACACCTTAGACTGAGTTTTAGCACACATGAAAAACTTTAAACAAATCCTTATTTCCTGATGAAGAGCCTTTGGACTATAATGAAACTTAAATTGAAAACTATCTTTAGAAAGATTTTTCCTCCAAAAACATTTTATTCTGAAAATCCAATTTAAATCAGAAAAATCTGATTTAAATAAAAGAAAATCTGATTTAAATAAAATTGATTTTTTGATATGTATATATTTAAAAAGCATTGATTTTTATCCACCCTGCTTCTGCTGCATGACATATACTAATCGTAACTTGTTCTGGAGTGGCGCATGAAATGTACATAGTGAAGTAAGGCTGATCTCTTGTGTTGATACCTTATTCTGCAGCATTTTGATAGCATTTTCCCTGGGTCACAGCCAATAGAAGGAAAACCCAATATGAGAGGGTTAGCTAAATGCAGAAATATTTGTCCATTAAAGAAAAAAGATGAGAAAACCATGACAGAATAGATGGACAGAACAGAGTGTGTGGGTTTAATCTAGGTGAACGGATAAAAAAGTATCTGAAGAAGTGTGCATGCACATGAAAGCTCATACCAAGAACAGACTTAGTTGGTCTCTAAGGTGCTACTGGAAGGATTATTTATTTATTTATTTATTTATTTGTTTTGACTATGGCAGACCAACACGGCTACCTACCTGTAACGGGTAAAAAATAGTTTATCTGTATCTGAGGGCAAATAGGAGTACTGCAATGCTAAAGCCAGGTTCACAAAAGGTGCAGTAGCATTTGAAAGGGAAGCATTAACAGGTAGACAGAAAGGGAAGCATTAACAGGTAGACAGAAAGGGAAGCATTAACAAGACACAGTGTCTGCTTTCCACAGAGCTCAGAAACATTTGAAATTTGTGTGTACAATCTGGAAGGCCTTTTACCTGTAGCCCCCACCTGTGTGATTTCCTGCCATTTAGTGTCATGGAAACGATCCTCTGTATGTGCTCAGAAGCACTACTTATTCGTACTCTCACATTATGTCGTTGAACTTCAGCATTTAAAATAGATCCTGGGGCTAAGCTGCTGTGGTGGTCTACATGAAGGAAAGTGGTGTCCATCTTGGGAAAAAAAGGGTTATCTAGGAAGCTGAAGTAGCAGCAATCACGCTTGTTCGCCTCTTGGCACGACAGCTGATCAGCCCTGAATTGTTATATTGACCTATTGTAATTAGGCAGCTAAGCCATTAGACAAAGACTGTGTAAAAATGAAAATGTAAAAATGATTAGTTCAGGCTGCATTGGTAGTGAGGGTACCGTTTTCGCATGCCACACAAAAAAGCCAGGGTTCGGTTCCTGACCAATGTGACTCAGATTTTGGAGAAGGGGCATAGCCCAGTGGTTAGAGCAACTGCATTGCATGCAGAAGAGCCAGTGTGGTGTAGTGGTTAAGAGCGGTAGACTCGTTATCTGGGGAACCGGGTTTGCGTCTCCACTCCTCCACATGCAGCTGCTGGGTGACCTTGGGCTAGTCACACTTCTCTGAAGTCTCTCAGCCCCACTCACCTCACAGAGTGTTTGTTGTGGGGGAGGAAGGGAAAGGAGAATGTTAGCCGCTTTGAGACTCCTTCGGGTAGTGAAAAGCGGGGTATCAAATCCAAACTCTTCTTCTTCTTCTTCTTCTTCTTCTTCTTCTTCTTCTTCTTCTTCTTCTTCTTCTTCAGAAGCTCCTGGATTCAATCACCAGCATCTCCAGGTAGGGTTGTGAAAGTCTACCTCTGCAACCCTGGAGAGCTGCTGTCAGTCAGAAATGAGCTTGATGGACCAATGTTTTGACTTGGTACAAGGCAGCTTCCTGCGTTCTTGCCACGTGCGGTCCATCTCATTCAGCATCATTCTTCCTGTTATAGCCAGCCAGTTGCTTCCAGGAAGTCCTCAGGCAGGATGAAAGGTAATAGCTCGCTCCTGCTATCCTTCCCTGCAACAGATACTCAATAGCACACAGCTACTAATCTTGGAGGTGGCACTTAACCATCATGATTTATAGCCATTGATGGACAGAGTCTCCATAAATTTGTCTTAATCCCCCTTTAAGCTATCTAAAGCCCTATTTGGGTGTTGTTATAAGGCAGCTTCCTATGTACGGTGCAAATGTCTGAAATGGAAGAGTCTTTGTGTATTTAGGCACCTGTTCCTTTTCCAACAAGCCTTTTGAGTGGATATTTTTACCCTGGTCCAGATTGGACTTGGAATTGTTTCGATATGTGTTTTTAATCATTGTTGTTCTATTGTTAAATCGCTTCAGGATGTTTTGTGGGAAGGCATTCATGAGTGAAATAAATGTGCAATAAAATATAGAGGTGCACATAGATCTTGGCTTCCATTCAGATAAGGCTTAAGAGACCTTTTTTTTTTTTGTCCAGGGACCACATTCACATCTGGGCAATCTTCTGAGATTCTCATACCCAGTGATGGGGGGGAGGGGAAAGAGGCAGAATTGGCGAAGCAATGGAAGTAAATGTTACTTTGTGCAGAAATCTAGTTGTTGTACTTGCACACCCCTTTCCAGCTTCCATCCAGACAAGCAGGAGGCATTGTCAAAGTACATGGACACATTTCAGCCAGGCAGAAACACTCAGGATATGAAGATGGTGTGTGGCTTGGGGACAGTTTTCAGGACCAGAAAACATTCAAGGGCCACATTCGGGCCCTAAGTTCCCCATCCCTGGTTTAAGGTATCACCAGATATTGTAGCGGCGGATCCCACAAATTAACGATGAGCTGTAGAAAGAGAGAGAAGAGGGAATGCATCTCGAATATCCCACCAATGAGTTTTTTATCAGATGACCCCAAATAGGCCAACTAGTATTACAGGACGTGGGGTGGGGAGGGGAGAGAAATACTTTCTCTACAATGTGCATAATTTTATAAACCGCTATCCTGTCCCGTTCCCTCCCCACTCATCAGATCTTCCTACTTCAGCAAAGCAGATCATAGTGGATCTCTAATGGAAACAACTGCCTTTTGAAACCAGCTGGAGGAGATTTGACTTTTTCTATCCATTAGAACTTTTGCTATTTTTGCTCCAGATTACAAATTCCTCTGAACCAAAGGCACTTTCCCCCTCTTGTTGGTTTGGAAATCAGCTTAGTAAGTCAGAGTTGTTAGAAACAGCATTGAGGCAGCAGTGTGTGTCATGCTTACTAGGGTGTAGCCCCCAAGGGGCTTACTTATGAGTAAACACATGTAGAATTGGGCTGCTAAACCCACACTAGTGTGGATCTGAATTCCATCTGCTTGGAAGCACAACTGGGAAGAGTGCTGTTGCACTCTGGTAACTGCTTGAGGGTTGCCATGAGAAACAGTGCTGAGCTAGGTGGACCTTCGGGCCTGTTCGCAGCAGGGATCTTTTTTATGTTAATCTACATGGAGGTAAGATCTGTGTCTCAATAGTGGTGAACTTTTCCTCCATTCCAAACATCTGGGTTCGGTGTCTGAATCATGGTCTTCTAAACAACTGCTCTGTGAATGGACAGGTAAGAAACACGCACTGAACTGAAAAAATTGAGCAGGCCTGTGGTTAAAAATTTTATTAAAAAAAGACAATATTGCAATCGCCTCTACATAGTTCTACCCTTATTTCAGACATTGCAATATAGTGCGACGTTTGGCTGGTGATGTATATCATGATGTTGAAAGCCAGGTATCTCCCAGCCCTGGTGTTCAGAAACAGGCAGAGGGCCTTCTCGGTGGTGGCATCTTCCCTGTGGAACGCCCTCCCAGCAGATGTCAAGGCAATAAGCAACTATCTGACTTTTAGAAGACATCTGTAGGTGGCCCTGTTTAGGGAAGTTTTTAATGTTTGATGCTGTACTGTATTTTTAATATTCAGTTGGAAGCTGCCCAGAGAGGCTGGGGAAACCCAGCCAGATGGGCGGGATATAAATAAATAAATAAATTATTATTATTATTATTATTATTATTATTATTATTATTATTATTGTTGTTGTTATGTTATGGAGGGTCTAAAGAGGCTAATATGTGACATCAGAATTTATTGAGTAAGGGTCTTAAACGTTGTATTATGATCAGGTAGGTAGCCGTGTTGGTCTGATGCAGTCAAAATATATTTAATTTTTTTTAAAAAAATTGTCCAGGAGCACCTTAGAGACCAACTAAGTTTGTTCTTGGTATAAGCTTTTGTGTGCATGCACACTTCTTCAAATATGGTGAATCCTTTTTCTAAAAAAAAGCAATTTAAGAAAGGCTTAGTACACTCTGACCAAGGGATCCGTTTTGGGGATGTAACCTTGGGTGGAATATAGAAGGGAGTGAGTTTTGAATGATGGCTGCACAACCTCATAACATTTGTGTACCCCGTATTCAGTTGAGGCATGTGGTGTGGGGCTGTGCTGTTGACTTGACCTGCCCTCCTTGCCAATATTGGGGTCCACAGTACTGGGAGCGGCCTAGCCAGGCCTCCATGTTCTCCTGCCATTGTCACTGCCTCCTCCACAGTGTCCACAGAGGGAGAATTGTCTCTCCCCTTTGACAGCTGCTGTTGTCACCAGAAGCAAGCTTAAATTTCAGATTGATGGAGCTGTGAGGATATGGGGGACGGGACGGGACCTGAAGGGCTCTGAGGATATGGAGTGAAGGGAAGCAGGAGGGTGGAGGGTTGGCAATGGGGTTTCTTTGCGGATAGACGAGCAGGGGCAGCAACCCCCCAAGTATCCTTATATGTGATAGGGGTTACAGGTAGGTAGCCATGTTGGTATGCCATAGTCAAAACAAAATTAAAAATTAAAAAATTCCTTCCGGTAGCACCTTAGAGACCAACTAAGTTTGTTCTTGGTATGAGCTTTTGTGTGCATGCACACTTCTTCAGAACACTCTCATGAAAATAACGCTTTCATTATTCCCCAATTTGCTTTGTTTATTTTTGAGAAGAACATGATTTATTTTTATTTTATCTGTTTCCAAAAAAAAACCCTAAACCCACTGTAAACCTCTTCACTGATTTTTTAATTAGTTAAGCAGCATAGTTCCAGACTTTCTAGGTTTATACACAAACGAGAAAATAACTTGGATAGAATGATGGCGCACATTTTCTGCAACGCTACCGCCAGATTAGATTATTTGCCGTATCAGAGTTCTTATTCCCTTCGGAACAGTAGCTAGAAGAGAGTTTGGAGGAAGTGGCAGAATGGTCTCTTAATCTAAAGTTTTATCACTATGCAACAGGTTGCTTTCATTTTTATCATTTCCTGGGTTGACAGCACCCCATTTTAGCAAAGAATATTGCTTTCCTTTCCTTTAATTATTTTTGTTTAATGTAGAAAGGGGAAAGACTTCATTTTCCCTTTTCCTTTTTTGTAAAATCAAATGATGAAATTAAAAAATAAAAATAAAAAACAAGAGGAACCTTAATTGGTTTTATCACTGTTCCCCAAAGGTTACTCTGTGAATATTGCTCAGTACTGCTTGTCATACTTTCTTGCTTGACACTTAATGAGATCTCAGAAGAAAATCACAGAAAAAAATGTGCCTCTGAAGTATTTTCAAGATGTTTGCTATCTTGAAGTAAAAATATGTTGCGCTACTCCAATCATTTATTAGCTGGATTCACTCCACCACACAAGCTTTTTATCTGAAATTGCTATAAGCTGTAATGTAAAGCATGTTACTTGCACATCTCTAATTGGCAGAATATTTATATGGTGCATATTAAACTCAAGACGGGCCTGGTTTTGAAGGGATATTTATTGCTTAGAATCTTGGTACTTTCAAAATGTAAGGGTTGTTGTTTTATACACACACACACACACACACACACACACACAGTGTGTGTGTGTGTGGGCCACCCTTACCTCTCATTCCCTTGCTGAGGCTAATCAGAAGTGCACCTATTTGTTGCTCCTTCCAAGTGTTGCTAATCAAAGTGCATATGGCAGTAAGGTATTATAAATCAGGAATTTTAGCAAAGCTGAGCCTTCAGTATAAATTATAGTTTGGTACAGAAAATGAAAATGGAATTTTCATTAGGCAAGCTTAACATTGTACTGTTTCAATGTCGCTGGAAGTCTTGTTGTACTACATAGATGCAAGAACTTTTCCACAACGAGAATGAGCTAGACTGAGTCTTCCCCCCCCCTTTCCTTTTTTTAAGAGATGCCATTGTTTTGCCATGTCCGGGAATGCAACTACAGTACTCACAAGCTTTTGTGTTAGAGCGTAAGACCTACCACAGATATTTTTAATTCTCTCCTTGTGCCACGTCTGAACGGTGGGAATACTTATAGAGGTGTTTGTGGTAGGTGCTCTCAGCTTTACTCCTCAATTCCTCTTCCACAGGGCCCGAACCTCAGTATATTTGGCATAGACTTGGATGTATGCTGTGTATACTTAATTGTGAGTTGCCAGAAGCCACAGGAGGGGAGACTGCTGTTGTGCTTAAGCCATACTTGTGGACTTTCCATAGGCATCTGGTTGGCCACTGAGAAGAGGATGCTAGACTAGATGGGCCACTCTCCTGATGGCTTGCTTATTGGTGTTAGCCCCATTGACCTGAATGGGATTTAGTTCCAAGTAGGCAATATACAGCCAGTGAGGTTTCACAGAAAATAATTCTGGCTAAACACACAGATACACACACTGATGCCACACACTTCTCTTAAATATCTGTAAAGATGAAAATATCTTGATTGCTGCAGCTGTTCTTTAAATTGCAGCTGTATTAAGGAAGTTAGTCTTAATTCCCAAGCTGAATGTGCTGTTTGCTTTCTTCATTTACATTAAATGTAAATTGGAAATGAATCCCGTGAATGCCTTGGACTTGTGTTGCATAATAAGCATGAGTAATACCACTCTAGAACCCCCAAGGATGCCTGCAGGGTCCTGTTGCTCAGCTAATGTACATATGCATGCTCAGTCCACAAGTGTTGCCTGTGTCTTATTTGTTTCTGCACAAAATTTCACTGCATAACACATTGTGTGTCACAGTGACAGCAGAAAGTGTGTATTTGAGTTGTCCTGAATTCCTGTCCTTGTTTGCTCTTAATGTCATTGATGGTCATGCATCGATGTCACCATGACCTTCAGCAATGTCACAATCACTCTGTTTTCTGTTGGCTTAGTTCTTTCGATCTTACAGGGGAAGCTTTGGACATATGCAATTCCGTATCTTTCAGGTCCAGGCCTCTGTGTGACAAAGACATTGAAGTTTGACCGGGTTTAGTTTCAGTGCTATTGGACATGCAAGAATTTGTTCAGTATGCAGTTACACACAAACATTTGTGTAGGTGCCAGTTTGGGTCTGGGTTTCAGAATTCAGCTTTCTGGGCATCATCCCATAATCATGTACAACTTTATAACTTTCAAAATATAGTCCGGCCCCCCACAAGGTCTGAAAAAGTTTGCTGACCCCTGCTCTAGCATTTGTTTAAAGTGAATCACAGCATCATTAGTGTTGCCACAAGAGCTGGGGTGCACATTGTCAACTTAATGCAAGTGAAACATTCTTTTTTTCTTCCTTCTGACAAATAAATGAAGTAATAATAATCACTTCCTTTCCTTCGAAGTTTCTGCGCTCTCTGTTAAAACTTCATTTTTAGCCCAGGCTGCCAAAACAGGAGGCGAGTCTTGCCTATTTTTAGTCGACTTTGGGCGGACGCTAGACAGGAAGGAAAGACAGGAACAGTAGAGCCACTTTAAAAAGCCTTGAAATAACATCTGGTCATCCAAGCCGGAAACATAGAATGACTGGCCCTGAGCAATCAGAAAATCCTGACTGTGTGCTCAGGTTGGCTGGTCTTGGGTTATGGATCTCTTCTGTGCATTTTCATGCAGTTTCCCGTGGCTGGCTATCCTTAAGGTTTGTTTAATTTTTTTTACAGACAGTGGTTATGTCTATGAATGTGCTGTATTAAGAGGTTGGACCTCTGGTATTGCCCATATTGTTACTGCTGATTGGAAGGAGCCTCTTAAACTCGAGTGGCCATGGATTGAACATGGGACATAAGAACATAACATGAGCTCTGCTGAATCAGGCCTGTTACCCACCTAGTCCAGCATCCTGTTCTCACAGTGGCCAACCAAATGCACATAGGAAACCAGCAAGCAGGGCATCACAGAATCAGAGTCCTAGAGCTGGAAAGGACCACAAGTGCCATCTAGTCAACGCCCCCCTGCAATGCAGGAATCTTTTTGCCCATTACCCTGAGATTAAGAGTCACGTGCTCTACCAACTGACCTGTGGTGGTAAATGCCGGTGCAGAAAACATTTTGTTCCTTGTGGTGGTATCAAGGTTAAACTACAGGAGGAGAAGGGGGAGCAGGGAAATCTGAGATGTGTGATATGCCCTCACCCACCCATACAGGCTTGTAGTGCCTGTACTCCATGCAGTGCAGACAGGACTTGCTGCAGACGATTGCTGTTGATCCAAGGTAGGCTAATGTTTCACCCTCCAGATGTTGCTGGACACTTAACTCCCATCTGCCCCAGCCAATATGGCGAAACGTCAGGGATGATGGGAGTTGTAGCCCAAGAACAGCTGAAGGGTGCCATATTGACTGCAGGTGCCTGTTACAAATGCACCACGAAATCATAGAGTTGGAAGGGACCGTGAAAGCCATCTAGTTCAACCCCCTGCAATAAGAAAAGAGGCTCCTTCACCCTACAGTTACCTCCCGTTAAGCTGTTCCACTTGCGTGCTTGAGAGGGAGAGATGAGACAGAGAGGCCTCCTTCATTGGCCTGGCTGCCCTTTGGTTCCTTCCCTCCCAGAACTTTGTCATACGGAGGCTCTGTCATCTCAGATTACTTATAACTCCTCCTCCACTTCCTGCTCCTCCCTCCCTCCCTCCCATTTCCCCCTTTTTGTTACATGTCCATTGAACCGCAAGCCAGTTATTTAAAACTGTGAACCACCTTGGAGTCTGTTGGCAAAAAGGATGTATGTAAATGTAGCAAGTGAAAAGATAAATAAGATAAAATAAGAGCTATCACAACTTGAATATATATCCAGTGAATATCTGGCCTGTGGGCTGTTTTCCATTTGGCTGGGTTAGCGGCTGACTTAGGCACATGTACAAATCCCATTGTACAGCATGTGATTGGCAGGGGAGTGACCCAGACTATTGTCTTCCATTGGGTCCTTGTCTGAAGGAGGCCATGTCAAGCTACCCAACAGAAGGGCAGTTAAGTAAAGGAGATTTGAAGGCACAAGGACGACTGTGCAGGTGGCTTTACTGGTGAAAAAGAGGAAAGGGTGTGCATTGAGTGGCACCATCAAGGCAGGAATTTGGGGGCAGAAGGCAAACTCCTCACTTGGGGAAAATGAGCAGAAGGGCCACCCCAACACAGCAGGGCTGGCCAATGACATTTTGAACTGTATCACAATGTGAATTGGCGCTTTCAATTCAACTGCCTCCACGTTGCAGTTCTGCTGAGGTTGGTACTTAGGTGAGTTATGGAGCTTTTATAGACCCACAGATGTCCTAGGCAAGCAGAGCCGTTGGACATGGATTTCTTTTTATAACCACCTTTCCTTTCCTGTAGGCAGTTATGCTCTGCATTTAAGGATCTGTTGCCGCTTAGCAATTCATCTGCTCCTCCTATTACATATTCCTCGCACACTTGCAATCATTTCATTTGCAGTGACATAATCTTATTTATTTATATTTATTTACTTTATGAGCTTTTATAGCATCTGCTTCGCTTGCCATCCAAGCGCGACTGTAAACAGGATGTTGCAAATGCAAGCCAGACAGACGCTGCAGACCAAATTCATTGAGATCTGCTAGCGGGTTTTTGTTTTGTTTTTTGTTTTTTTTGGAAAACCTTTCCATGGCCAAAATCTCGCAGCCTGGTACCGCAGAGGAATAGGATTTCCCAGGGAAAAAAAGCAACCGGAGCATCTGAACTGTGGAGCAGCAAGCTTCCAGCTTATATGCAAATATCTGTGAAAAACAGATTTGTATTAATAGCCTTGCCTCTGCAGCTAAACCATCTCACAATCCCACCACCCAGTGTTCCTTGGGGCACCAGCGGCATTTCTATGCAATTTAAGTTGAACTTCTAAATACCAGGGTCCTGGGGTTGTTTTCTCTAAAGGGGCAGATTGGCAACCATGATGTTGAGTAGGCTTTTGTGAATTTTCTGGATATATATTTTCTGTTGCCCAGATCTGATAAACGTGTTCAAAACTGAGCCCAGAGACAAAACTACACCAGAGCTGCATAGAAACTAATTGGCCTTTCCCCTATAGTTACAATTTCAGCAGATAAGAGTTACTATTTGTCACAGTGTTTTAAGTCCTTTGCATGAGTTGTCTGTAATAAATCCAGGGCTGCCTTTTTCAGGGTGCAATTAGAAATCAGAGGCTGTTAGAAATCAACATGCATTGCTGTTTTAAATGTGTGTTTTGTTGAAACAATATATTATATGTTTATTACTGTTTAATTGAAAGGATGTATTGTACTTTTATGTATCTGCCCTGGGGTATCTATTTGGATGAAGTGTATGTTTAAAATACTTCAAACAAACAAACAAACAAACAATAATGTATCCCAACATGGGAGGGAGACTAGAAATATTTCAAATAAGTTTTTTTTTTTTAAAGAAGAAATTATTTCATTACTGTTCTCAAGATGGTTTACTTAGCTAATTGGAAACCACTGGTGTAGAAAGAGCCTACAGCATTTCTACAGAATCAACTCCACTAGCGGTGGGAAACTCATGGCCTCCCAAGAAGTTGTTGGACCCCAGCTCCCATCAGTAGTCAGGGATGCTGGGAGTTGGAGCTGGAAATAGAATACTGTGGAAGTTTCCACAGTAGTGGAAAACAGCTACTAGCTTAACTCTAAAGACATGGTGGGATGGGCTATGGAACATAGCTCCAATGGAGAAAGCATCAAAGCATCTTAGAGCACCAAGGAACACAAAGACCAGGTATGGATGTTGAAACTCTGTGGTATGTGTTAATTCAGTACACTGGAAAGGACAGTGCTGTCCCCTTTCCACCACAGCTATCCATGGCTTACTATGTTAAGTTGGAAAGTAGAAGACACTACTGATACAATCTAAACTATAATACAAACCTGCTTCATGTTTGACTATATTATTTGCTTAGTGATGTAATTTTTCTTGGAGGGTATATGGGAATTGCCTGCAGTAAACATTTTCAGAAGCTAAGCAATAAAGTTTAAAAAATCTCCAGCCCAAAACACCCCCCCCCCAAAAAAAACAACCCAGAACGAAAAACCTCAATTGTGAGTTACAAACAAGAAATTTATTATTATTATTATTATTTTAAAAAATCAATAAGATAAAATATATGCAACAGAAAAATATTAAGATTGTACTTCCATATTTTCTGCTTATAGGCCAAATGCCAATGAAAAGTGTGTGCTCCTCAATATTTGCCCATTTTATCTT
This sequence comes from Lacerta agilis, assembly GCF_009819535.1. NCBI lineage: Eukaryota > Metazoa > Chordata > Lepidosauria > Squamata > Lacertidae > Lacerta > Lacerta agilis. Next base: position 98,568,611 of record NC_046313.1, on the reverse strand, counting down.
CTAGAATACAGTGGACGCTCGGGTTGCGAACGTGATCTGTGTGGGAGGCATGTTCGCACCCCGCAGCACTGTGTCTGCGCATGCGCAGACCGCAATTTGGCGCTTCTGCGCATGCGCAAAGCGTGATTTAGCGCGGCTGCGCATGTGTGAGCGCCGAAACCTGGAAGTAACCTGTTCCGGTACTTTCAGGTTCGGCATGGTGCGCAACCTGAAAACGCGCAACCTGAAGCGTCTGTAACCCAAGGTATGACTGTATATATATGTGTGTATGTGTGTTTGTAAATCACAACTGAATATTTCACCTTAATGCTGCCCACCCCTGCAGTGAGCCAGTAGGATGAAATTGCAAGAGTGATGCAAGAAAGTCAGGATGAAATTCATACTGGACCAAGTTCATTGGATGGGCTTGACCATGTCTCCCCCTCTCCCTCCCAGCCTAGCCTTCATAGCTGTGTTTTTGTAAGGGTCAAGCGTCATCCTGAGCTCCTTGGAGGAAGGGTGTGATACAAGTATAATAAATCTCCTCCTCCGATTATTGTTCAGAAAGAAATTACCTGCTTCCTTTTCGTGTGTTCGCTGATAGCCCCACTCTGCCAGCGTGGAAGCAGGGAGTTTCCGTTAGTCAGGAACCAGATGGGGCGAAAGGCTGCATTTGTAGAGTTGCGGTTGCCGTGTCTGTGAATAGCTCTATTGTGGTGAGGTGGTCAAGGCTATTTCCCCAAGAATGTATTCCTGGCCAGGTTTATAGTTCGCAACCTGCTATTTTTAGTGTGAGGAATCTTAGTGAAGCAACTGCAGTGCTAGTGACCATCTGTGGAAATGAGCGATGAGTTTTGTGTTGTTTTTTTGTGGTGGTGGTGGTGGTGGTGAAGTTGGATGGTATGTGTGCTGCTTTGAGGGTTTGCTTTTGTTGTGAGCAGAATAAGAACCTACAGTTTAGTGCCGGGAGAGATGATCCTTGCTCCCAAATGTTTGCGAGCAATGCCAGACTAGGAGGACAAGAAGCAGGTTTCTTGGTTTTAGTTCCTGACTCCCTGAAACTCAGGAAAAAAATAATAATTTCCTCTCTATTGTCCTCGGTTTTGCCATTCTGAAAATACCGATCATAGTCCTTCCTTGCACACTGTGTCCTGAAATTTATTTACTGGCTTAATTATTTCATTTGCATCCTGCCTCTACACCAAAAGGTTCAAAGCAGAGTGCCCCCATTTATCCTCCCAGAACCCTCTGCAGCTGGGATCACATACAGTCCAAGGCCACCCAGACAGTTAGCTTCACAGCTGATTGGATAAATTAAAGATGGATTTCCCTGGTCCTAATTTGAGGTCCTCTAACCTCTACACCACACTAACTCTCAAATGTGTCAGTAAAGAGCAATATATGCACCTTGGCAAAAAATACTTTTGATTTATACCGGTACTTGTTCTCTGGTTGGGTTTTTTTTTTTTAAAAAAAAATATCTATAAAGCTGTTTAGGAACTTTTGACAGAAGGCATTAGCTTGCTGGAATTCAAATGAACAGCTTCTCTCTCTAATATGTTTATAAGAACCTTTCTGTGAGACTAAAGCTGGATGCGCTTAGCTCTCTATTACACGACAAATGAGAGCATTAGGAAAACATTTTCAAGGTATTTTATATTAATATGCAGCCATATGTACTGCTATCTGGCAAATCAATTTGTAAAGTGTCTTTGCAAAATGAGACAGCTTAACTTACCCATCTCTGATTAAATAAAATAAAAAAAAATACCGCACTCACCAAAACCTTGAAGATGATTTGAAAGGATTTGACAGAAGTAGATAATGGAGACCAATAATATCTTCAAGAATCTGTGTTGTTTGTACTTGGAATGGCCCCAGCAAAGGACATGGCGGTCACATGAGAGCTATAACCCTGCCCCTCTGCTTCAATCTTAGATATTTGTTTTTCTACACACCTGGTGCAAGTTTGACTAGCTTAAGATGGGGAAGTGAAATAGTTTTTGAGTTGTGGAACAAAAGAAAGAGAGGGGGAGAAGAGAAGTGCACAGGAACAACACATATTCTTATCTAATAAACCATGGTTTAGACCAGGGGTCAGCAAACTTTTTCAGCAGGGGGTCGGTCCACTATCCCTCGGACCTTGTGGGGGCCTGGACTATATTTTGAAAAAATAAATAAATGAACGAATTCCTATGCTCCACAAATAACCCAGAGATGTGTTTTAAATAAAAGGACACATTCTACTCTCATAAAAACACACTGATTCCCGGACTGTCCACAGGCCGGATTTAGAAGGCGATTGGGCCAGATCCGGCCCCCGGGCCTTAGGTTGCCTACTCATGTTTTAGACTGATAATTGTTTTTATTATTTATACCCCACCTTTCTTCTAATGTTTCTCATTTATCCTCCTCCCTCCTGCCCCCCAACAAGAGCCCCATGAGGAAAGCTAGGCTTAGAGATAGTCACTGGCCCAAAAAGTACTAATTGAGCTAAATGGGGATTTTTAGTCCCAACACAAGAATCACAACACCATATTGCTTGAATCTGCAGTAGACATGAGAGAAGGGAGTCAGTTTGGGCTGGCTAGACTTTTGTTTTTACTAGCTGAAAGTCAACATGGTCATAGCAGGAGCCAGTTCCAGTCTGTTGAGTGTACCACCCACCACAAGTCCCCCTTGTTGAGTGTGGAAAGCAGTGTTGGAGTCAGGTTGCATCACATTTATATGCATGGGGTGGTTTTCCAGCTAACAAAATCCTTATTTTCTGATGGGGAAGGAAAAACGGTCCTGGGGTCCTGTGTACAGGTCAAAGTGGCACAGCTTCTAGTCTCAGCTTGTAGGGGAGCACTTAGAACATCTCCTTTGCTTGCAGGATGTCCCAGGTTCGGTCCCTGGCGTCTTCAGGGAATGCCTCCAACCTGAAACCCTGGAGAGCCACTGCCAGTCCGTGTTCCCAGTACTGATCTAGATTAGACAGACCAACAGGTTGACTCAGTAGAATCATAGAGTTGGAAGAGACCACAAGGGCTATCCAGTCCAACCCCCTGCCAAGCATGAAACACCATAAAAGGCAGCCTTTTATGTCCATTATTGAACTGGAAATCTTTTGACTATTGTGGAAGAAATTAATTGCTTCCTCAGCCACTGGGGGTGGGGGAGAGATTCAAAGTTTTAAGACATTAATATAGTATACGGGGAGGGGGTTCAGGCAAAAGTTGTTAAGCTTTTTTTTAAAGGCAAGAACATGTCAGACTAGAGCAGGGGTCAGCAACCTTTTTCAGCAGTGGGCCGGTCCAATGTCTCTCAGACCATGTGGTGGGCCGGACAGTATTTTGAAAAAAATAATAATGAACAAATTCCTATGCCCCACAAATAACCCAGAGATGCATTTTAAATAAAAGGACACATTCTCCTCATGTAAAAACATGCTGGTGCCTGGACCATCCGTGGGCTGGATTGAGAAGGCGATTGGGTTGCATCCGGCCCATGGGCCTTAGGTTGCCTATCCCTGGACTAGAGTAAAGGGGAGAGGGGATTAGTTGCTCACTGAAATATCACTATGAAAACAATCTGCCTCAAAGCTGAAACTTCCGTCTTCCGTTCCAGCGATCATGCAAAAATGGAGGGTGGGGAGAGGTGCTGGGATGGAGCAGGTTCGACAACGATTGACCAGAACCTCCCGGGGTTGGACATCCCTGTTCTATACCACATATAAGCAGAATATTCTGTATTTTTGTGTTCTTTGTTATGTTTCTGTTTTTGTATAAGCAAACTGGCAAATGTCGGAGGAGGTTGAGAGTTTTATACTGTCAACTGTTTCTCTGCCTGGTCTGCTGCTGTCTCATTGCTTGGGGGTGAGTCTTCTCCCTCCTCCCAAGTAAACCATTGCTCCTGAGTAGACCCCTGTCAAGAGAGCTGTCTAGCAGCCAAGCATGTCCTTCCCCCTGCAGCTGGGCTTCCCAGTTGCCATTGAGCTACACGGAGAACTCAAAAGCCTGTATGCTATTTTGTGACATTTTAGTTGGCCTGCTAATCATTTTGTTCCAATACCGATTTTGGAATTTTCCTTATGGGAAGACACAGCCACCTTTTGCTTTTTGTGGTCCCCCTATTTAATGTCATTAATTAATGGGTTTCTTATGCATGTTGCGCTCGATCCATTTTTTCTTGGAAGCAGAAGAAGAACAGGAGTGGGGATTTTTATTTATTTATTTATTTATTTATTTCACTCTTATTTAATTTAGATTATGGGTGCTTGTCCATGTGTTTAGAACCAGCATATTAAGTCAAGTAGAACGGTGCTTTTTGTGTGTGTGGAAACAGACTTCCATTTCCAAGATGATAGTTGCAGTGCTTTAAATCGTCTGCCAAGCATCATAATAGAGTTTTACTACTGTAGGGAAATAAAAAAGCACAAAGATAAGCCCAAGTCATTGGAATTTGAACAACAACTGAAAGAGAGGGAGAGAGAGAGTACAAAGGGAGAAATCATCAGCGCAGCCAAGAAACCTAGCAGAAGGCAGCCCAGGGATGAGGAGCAAATTCTATAGGAGTTAACTGCTTGAAAAGGGTTCTAAAAATAAGGCTAAAGCAAAACAACAACAAAAACGCTTAAGTTGTAGGTGGTGGCGGTTCTTGTTTTTTCTTTGTTTCCTTTTTTTTAAAAAACAACACCTTTCTCTTTCATCATACATTTCTCATTCCGATAGATTATATTTTCTATAACAACAACAACTAGAGGCAACATGTGTGAACTCTGCAGAGCTGTGCCTGAATCACGTTGGAAGAGAATTGTTCAAAGCTTCAGAATGGTCTAAGGATTCCTTTATTCATATGCCTCTATAATATTGGTTATTAATTATTAATTTATATACTGCTTAACGCCAAAATAGGCTTCTATGTGGTTTAGAAAGTATGAAACGCAGTAGCACAAACACTGGAATATAAACACCCATAATTAAAACACAGTAAATTAGTCTTCAGAAAAGCCCACAGAATTGCCATTTCAGGTGGGGTAATAACATTTATTATTGTTTTACAACTTTCCAGATTATTTAGTGAGGCAGCCAAGCTAAGAAGAGCTATGTAGCCACTGTCTTTTGCAGACATCTTTTAACTTTGCTATATGTTACATGGGATTACATTTTTCTGTTCGGTATTTAGGCATGTCTTTCCATTTCTCTCTCTTCTTTTCTTTTCTTTGCTTATTCTTATTCCTCTTCATTCCCCTCTCCCCAATCTCCTTCTTAGTTCATTAATGAGCTTACATTTATATCCCGTCTTTCTTAAGTCACTGGACCCAAGTGCTTCCCAGGAGATCTCCCAGGCACTGACCAGACCTGCTAAGCTTCAGCAAGGTGATGGTGTCATATGCCTTCAGACCATGCCATAGCTGTCAACCTTCCTTTTTTTTTTTTGCATTGGTAAACGGCCATAGCTGTCAACCTTCCCCTTTTTGCAGTGGGAAATGGCTCTGGAATAAGGGAATTTCCCGCAAAAAAAGGGAAAGTTGACAGCTATGGACCATGCCCTGGTATCCTTGCCATCTCTTTCCATTTCCACCTTCCCCATAGGAATCAATCAGTTCTATGAGGTCATCAGATGAGGCCCTTCTCTGTGTCCAGAAGTGCATACCAGTAGAGATGCACAAGAGAGTGTTTCCTGTTGTGGCCTCCAGTATATGAAACTTCCTGACCTGGGAGATCAAGTTGTCTCCCAGTTTAGAAAAGCTTTGCTGCTGCTTCCAGGTGTTTATTTTCCAGCAGGCCTTTGATTTATTAACTTCCTAGTTTTTTGTTTTTGATTTTTGCTGCTTTTCTGGCTTCTTCTTAGCTTTTAAGACTGAGATTTACTGCTGCTTCTGCTTTCATTGATTTATCTATTATTATTTATTGAATTTATATACCGCCCTATACCTGGAGGTCTCAGGGCGGTTCACAGAAAAGATTTATTCTGATTATTTATTTGATAGTAGGTTTTTTTATGTTTCGGCTGTGGTGTTTTTGATGTACGCTGCTTTGGGGGTCTCCATGTTGGAAGAGAAAGCGGGTTGCCCATTTCCGTATGAATGAGTGGAATATGGTGGTTTGTGAATTTGGGGGTTAGTAGCGTAGATCCTGAAGCTGAGACTCCCAATACTTTGGCCACCTCACGAGAAGAGAAGACTCCCTGAAAAAGACCCTGATGTTGGGAATGATGGAGGGCACAAGGAGAAGGGGACGGCAGAGGATGAGATGGTTGGACAGTGTTCTCGAAGCTACCAACATGAGTCTGACCAAACTGCGGGAGGCATTGGAAGACAGGAGTGCCTGGTGTGCTCTGGTCCATGGGGTCATGAAGAGTTGGACGTGACTAACAACACAGAGCTCTTCCTTAGAGTAAAACTAGTTAGCCCCAGGGTTCAAGATTTTATTTTATCTCATTTTTAAATAGCTAATGTGTGACAGGGGCTGAGCTGGATAAGGATTATGGTATGGAGCCCTATTGTGGTCCTGATCAGATTCTGCTCTCCCACATGTGCCTACACTTTGCAATGTGGGGAAAGCTCCATTAGATGGGTGACTAAGACTCCATTCTGAACTGCATCCACTCAAATATTAAGTCCTATTTCATTGTCAGGCAGTCTTGTGGCAAAATCCAGTAGGATAAACAGTTTAGGATGCAGCAGCTCAGCCAGCAATAAGTCCCTCAACACAGGTGTAAACTTGCTGAGCCAAAAGGGGCATTCTAGGGCTGTGGTGTGGGTGGGACCACAGAGAGGGGGGGGTCTTAGGTTGGATCCTAAGCCTGTAAAGCTTGGTTCTGTGACCCAGCAACCTGGGGAAAATACTATTTGAAAGGCTTGCTTCCTGTCCACTGCTGCTGAATGGCATTTGTATCTGGTGTGACTTTATGCTGGATTAATGTACACCAGTTTGCATTACACCAGTTTCTTGTGCGTTGGATTGTTCCCTAAATAGGGCTTGGATTGCAACCTAATACTGTATTTGTGTGGGGGGTTTCCCATGTGTACAAAATGAGTATCAATGCTCCCCCCCTCCTTTTCCCGACTTCACATTGTTTTGGAAGCTTTCCTGTGAAATAAAAAAAGTGGAAGATAATCAACTCGGTAAGAAAAGCTAAAACCCACAAACAGAAGTCTGCTAATGAAACAGCTTTTTTGTGCGCATGTAATCCCCACTGAAGGCAATGCGATTTTTCTTTCTTCCTCCCCTGTGCAAGCAGATTAGCTGATTGGAGCTCTTGTTTGGAATATGTTATACATTAATATAATCCTGGTTATATGGATGTTTTTGTAAATTCATGGGATGGGATCTTAACAGTGCAGTTCATTAAGGCGGCAAGCCAGAATCTGCAGGCCTATTAAGTCTGCTAACACAGTATGTTGTAGTGAATTTATGGAGGGAAAGCAAACACTTCCTGTTTCACAGAATAAACTGTTTTCATTCGTCTGGAAGGCAGCTCAAAGAGCAATCCTAACTCTGCCCCTAACTGTGCTCTGTTTTGCCGCACCAATTCTAATTCCACCCCTCCCAAAGGTACCTACCTACCCCCCCAGAGGCACTAATGATTCTGAGTACCAGTTTCTGGAAGCGGCAGGAGGGGAAAGTACTCCTGTGTTTGGGTCCTGCTCCTAGGTTTCCCATCAGCATTTGGTTGGCCACTGGCCTGATCCAGCAGGCAACTCTTGTGTTCCTACCTTGCTGTATTTCTTCCAGCATTGTTTGTGTCCATTTATTTCAAGTCAGTTCCCCCCCCCATTTATTTCAAGACAGTTGTGTGTTTTTTATTTCTACAGTCGTACCTTGGATGCCGAACGCCTTGGCTCCCGAACAAATTGGCTCCCAAACGATTGAAACCCGGAAGTGAGTGTTCTGGTTTTCGAACGATTTTCGGAAGCTGAATGTCCGGTGCGGCTTCCGCAGCTGCTGATGGGCTTCAGACAGCCCATCAGAAGCCGTGCTTTGGTTTTCGAATGGTTCCGGGAGTCAAACGGACTCCCAGCATGCATTCTGTTTGAAAACCAAGGTACCACTGTATTACTGGATGACCTATGAAATGTTATGTATGTGGGTGGCAGGCGTGAAAATTGCATGCTGTTTATATCCCAGAAGAAAGATATTTAAAGGTAACGTAGGCTTTAACGGAGATAAGATTTCAGTTTTTTCTTGTGATGATAAGGATGAAAGTTTTCCAGTTTAGTGACAGAGAGTGCTAGCGTCTAACGACCTTCAGTAATTAGAAATGTGCCAGTGTACACTCAGGCACCTAATGAATTATCTATAGACATACATGCTGTACCGTTTAGGAGCTGCTGTTTTCTCCATCGCACCCTTTGCTCTGTTCACAGCCAGCTACATCTTTTCCTACTGTGTGCCCCTAGCAAGCTCTATCCTCATACCATATGGCTGCCTTCCTCTAGCGATTAATAAGATTTCAGACAAAGCCCTTAGATCTGTTGGGGGGGATGATACTTATTTATTTGGAGGCCTCATGAGAGCATTCAGAACTCCAGCATGAGATTTTGCACTTAAGTCATCCAAACAGTTGCAATTAATGATGGATTTGTCCTAGAATCTCTTTTTAAAAAATCACGTGTAGCTAACTTGGACCAAAAATAAAAATGCTGTTTTCCTAAGCGGTTGATTTTTTTTTTTTAATGCACATTGTTTGATTTCATGGCTGGGTGCAATTTTCATGGATGCATAAAATCAGCTTCTTGGCAAACATATCTGCAAGCCAATTGTTATTAGTGCATTTTATCTTTGCAGGGAAGCAGAGATATACGGTCCAAGGGACTGGGGGGCATGAGTGTCCACTGATCACATTTCAAGAATTTTATTTATTTATACGTTTTATAGGCTGCTCTATTAACCAAGTTCCCTGGGTAGCTTGCAAAGATTAAGCTAAGTAAAATTACAGTTTTACAATAAACAGACCCCTGTATACCGCCACTATAAAAATCACAAATCACTTTTAAACAGAGAATAGTGGACAACTTTGCAACAACAAATTAATTTTAAAAATTGAGGGCAGATGAGCAGAACCCACAGAGCTAGGACAGTATAAAACCATAATTTTAAATGTCTGGGGAAATAAAAAGTTATCTACTTAGTGTCAAAAACTTTCTGGTTTGTTTGTTTGTTTGTTTTTGTTTGTTATATTTCTAAACCAACCCCCATCCCAGGGTGGTGAAGGATATGTAATGCAGTGTTTTTCAACCTTTTTTGGGCAAAGGCACACTTGTTTCATGAAAAAAATCACGAGGCACACCACCATTAGAAAATGTTAAAAAAATTAACTCTGTGCCTATATTGACTATATATAAAGTAATTTTTCAATTTTTCCCACGGCACACCAGGCAACATCTCGCGGCACACTAGTGTGCCGCGGAACAGTGGTTGAAAAACACTGATGTAATGGATACAACAATGTGCCATATGTATCAGAATCACAGACAATAAAACCATAGATGTTACAGTTAAAAGTCACGACTGACAAACAATTGCCCAGTTAAGAAGTATGCCCAGACTTTCACTGCTCTGACTAATGGATGTGAAAGAGCCGATAGGATCTTGTCTAAATGTGCTGAGAATTTCCCCCCCTTTTAAAAAACAAAAAAAACCAAAATCCATTATAATTTTATAGCCCAAAGTAGTTCAAAGTTAAGATAGAATTACTTACATGCTTACATTTTGGTGATGTTGCATTGACTTAGAAGGCTCCCTTCAAAATTATCCGTAATGCCTCCATCCATTAATGGTTTGATGGGAGTCATTTGATTTCATGCAACTCTTTTCCACACTAAAACCAGCCGTGCAGCTGTATCTCACATAAATGTTCCTGCCTTGCTTAGGTGGTAGCAGCAGGAGACTATACTAAATGCTGTAGTTGGCAGGTAGGGGTTGGGGGCGGAATAGGAAAAGCAAAGTGCTAATTTAACACATGATAATGAAAGGGTGGGACACGGGTGGTGCTGTGGTCTAAACCACTGAGCCTAGGGCTTGCCAATCAGAAGGTCGGCAGTTCGAATCCCCACAACGGGGTGAGCTCCCGTTGTTTGGTCCCAGCTCCTGCCAACCTAGCAGTTCGAAAGCACGTCAGAGTGCAAGTAGATAAATAGGTACCGCTCTGGCGGGAAGGTAAAACGGTGTTTCCATGCGCTGCTCTGGTTTTGCCAGAAGCGGCTTAGTCATGCTGGCCACATGACCCGGTAAAAACCTGTCTGCGTCCAAATGTCGGCTCCCTCAGCCAGCAAAGCGAGATGAGCACTGCAACCCCAGAGTCGTTCGTGACTGGACTTAACTGTCAGGGGTCCTTTACCTTTACTTTTTTAATGAAAGGGTATCTGCTGCTTTGTGCAAAACCATTAGAACTAAGCGTGTGATGGTTCATTATTATTAAAGGTGTATTGAGCTATGCAGAGCACTGAATCTCCCCCCCCGCCCCCCCTTTGAATCATAAGTGCTAGAATTTTTTAATTTTTAATTTATTTAATGAAAGCTAGAATTCTTAGTAGGCCAAATTCTGCACTAGTGCCACAATTACTAAAATAAAAAAATAAAAAAAATTGCGCATGGGCAAAAGCTGCGCTGCTCCCAGTTCAAAATGTTGAGCTCTACTGGTGGTGTAAATGGGCAGGTGGAATGTGATATTTCTTTCAGCTGAGCTTAATCACATGTGGCAGTCTCTATCCATGATGTATCCAGTTTTTCATCTCAGTGATGCCTGTGGCAGTTGCTCCCCTGGGGGAGTACCTCCCAGGTTGCTTCCCAAAGATGCAAAAAAATGCCACAGGTGTCTTTCATGGCAAACACCTGTCTTATTCTCTCCCTGCCGCCCCATTTTACCTTATGCCTTTTCTGCAAGGCTCAGAGATTTGTGTGTACTCACAGCCGTCTTTGAATATTGTTTTAAAAGGGTGACATTTGTGCCGCTCACCTTTCTATGTGACCCCCCAATTTGTGTAGCTCATCTATTCCCGTCTCCATGCGGCTCATACTCTCCACTTTGTTAACAGAGACTAGAATCTATGCACTTACAGTATACTGCAGCATGGCTAATAAAAGCCCTTTCTTGTTGTCATTAGCTAGGATGCTTGAAGAACAGCAGGATTCATTAGCCTTTGCACAAAATTATCCTAGTAGGATCTTGCAAGTGATTCAGTACAAAATGGAAATGATTGGAAACCCAAACTGAATTGAAAAAAAAAATGTTCACATTTTCTTCGAGGCATTTGCAGCCTTTCTTGGAAGGCAACTTCTTAAGTCCTGAGTATCTTAGAAGTAGATTTGCTTGTAAGTGTCTTTAAGCCCCATAAGGCTTTGGCCACTGCCATCTGGTCATTTCTGAATTTGTGAAATGTAGCAACATTAAACTAGCTAGAAATTCTGTGTACTTAACACCAGTGTCAAAACATTAACATCTGTTTGCCACCTGGTTTAAATAAATTTGCAGCTGCGAACCACCATTACTTTAATTGAAAGTAGGCAGTAATATGCTCCTCTGTATTCCGATGAAGTGTAGTGGATGTTCTCTCCCTGCCCACCCTCCACCTTCCCCATGTATGTATGTATGTATGTATGTACAGTGGTACCTCGCAAGACGAATGCCTCGCTAGACGAAAAACTCGCTAGACGAAAGGCATTCGCTAACGAAAGGGTGACTCGCGAGACGAATTTTCCTATGGCCGTGACTCGCAAAACAAAAACGTTTTGCGATTCCCCCCCCGTGAAACAACACTTCCTCCGACCGTGCTTCACAAGACGAAATTTCCGCTATACGACAACACTCGCGGAACGAATTAATTTCGAATTTTTGCTTGGGCAGAACGAATTTTTGCTTGGGCAGAATGTGCCTTTGGAACTTTGATAGTGCCTTTTGCTTGCCTGAATGCAAGTTCGAGAGGACGCGTGGAGTTGTGTGTAGAAACTAGTACGCTGTACAAAGGTATTGCTCCCACTTTTGCCCCTAGCCCCGTCCACCACTGGCATCTTGCCCTTGCAAGGTTGCCTGGAAAGGAATGTGGCCCCTGTTTTAGCCCAATCACTCCCTCTTATCAGTTTGTGGGAAAGGGTGGTTGGCCTCCGAGGATGCCTAATACCCCTTTTTTCACATATGAAATTTTCACAGATCCCCCCGACTGTTAAACACGAGTGTATAGCATAGTATATATTACTCACCTTGATTAAGAATAATTAAACATAATTAAATATAGAAAACCACTAGCTCGTGTCGGTGATAAACAGAGGAAATGTTGCTGGGGGCAATTTGAAAGGAGCCCATCTGTTTAGGTACCATTTTCTCGCAACGCAGCAAATGCTGTCCAATCTTAACATTGGGACGTGGAATGCTTGTCAGGGGAGCTGTTTGCATTGTCACAGATGGATTATTAGTATTTATTCCCTGCTGTCCCAATAGAAGACCTCATGTGGATTATGGAAAGCTGGCCAGAGACATCTCTGTGTTTGCCATCTCTGTTGTGGCTCCAGTTTTGCTCTTCGGTGTCCAATAAATGTCCAAACAATCTGGGAGCTGTAATGCAGTAGCCCGAGGCAAAGGATGCCATTTCAGGATATGCAGATGGCTAAAAATGTTCAGTTCCATGCTGTTGAATTAGTGGGTGGCTATTCCGCTGCTCCCCCAGAATTGTTCACATATTAGCTGTTACTTAATGTAAGAGTTTTGCTGCATTTTTTTTTTAATCTGCTCTACCAATACAGGTCTAGATTCTTAGCTTTGAGGGGCAATGGGGAAGCTTCTTGTAAATATGTAGGCTTTCACAAATTCCAGAGAGGAAATTTAGTCTTCTGCTAAAACAACTAAGCATCTTGAAGAGAAACAAAGTCTACTATATCAGATACGTGAACTCTTATCGTGAGTTACAGATATCTGCACACGCAATTGGGGTTTATGTGTTTGTAAATAGTGACGTCGGAAGGAAAGGAAATGCAGAAAGCATGGTGGTTTGCATTTGCTTGGAAATTTTATTTTATTTTCTGTATCTGGGCGACTTTCTTCATGAGCTTCATAGATGGCCACTCCATATCTGGTGGCTTACATAATATCAGTTTCCAGCGAGGTAGCTACATTTTGCCACAAAAATGATCGTGTCTTGGGCCACCCATAAAGAGTAAAAAAAAATTATAGCACATTGGCTTTATCGTAAATTTGTTAGCCTCTTAGGTGCAATAAGACTCTTTGTTGTTTCTTTCACAGCTAACCTGTTGCTAGACTGTCTGATACAAAAGCACTGGGGGAAAAAACCATTTTGTAAATGTGTTGCTCTGCCCAGTACAGTATAGGAAAAAACAGAGAGTAAAATGAGGGTTTCTGAAAATGGATCTTTTTGTTTCCTTTTGGATGGTTTCTTAGATCTCTCGCCCTCCATTATTATTTTTATTTTTTAAGGAGATTGTATTGACTTTGTGCTTTTGTTGTGCTTCTGTGAACTTAAGCAATTGTTTGGTTTAGTATTATGTCCAAACGTGGGCTTCTACTGCTGCAGCCAAGGTTTGTTCTACGGCTTATTGCTAGTGGTTTGTCTGAGAAAGATTAACCATTAAAAACTCAGTTTATTGATCCAGAACAAACCCTTAGCACCCCACAAATCTGTCTGTGATACACGTGCCCCCCACCCTGCATTCCCGGAGTTGATGTGCTAGTGCAGGTTTCACTGCACCCATGTTTAATTCCAGAGAAAAGCATGACATCAGGTCAGCCTGCAAATGCAAAAGCTGATGAAACAAAGAAAATAACTCCATTTAAAAGGAATTAAAAAAAAAATGTCCAGTAGCACCTTAGAGACCAACTAAGTTTGTTCTTTGTATAAGCTTTCGTATGCATGCACACTTCTTCAGATACACACAGGAAAGCTTATACTGTACCCAGAATAAACTTAGTTGGTCTCTAAAGTGCTATTGGACAATTTTTTAATTTTATTTATTTATTTTGTCTGTGTCAGACCAACAAGGCTACCTACCTGAATGTAGAATCCAATCTAGAATCCTTTTAAAATGGTTAGGTAGCGAGCTAAGAGCTATTCTTAGTCTTGTATCTGTTGTGTCCTGAGGTTTCATGGTTATATATGAGCTTCTCCTATTGAAGGTAATGATAATTGGGAGTAGCAACTAGTGCACTGACTTGCAAAGATAAATAAAAATGAATATATTTGTTGTTGCAAGATGACATTTCCCCTAACTCGGCTGTCTCTTGGCCGTCTCCTCCAGCTTACATTTTATATATAGCTAAGCTGAACACAAAATTTGCTGAGGAGCAATTGTTTCTTTTAGGAATAAACTTGATTTTCCAGTGTGTGGATAGTAACATGATCAACTGTCTTCACGTTAGAAGCACGACGACTCATTGGCAGATAAATTGATTTATGGCAAATGTTTGACGTTTGAAAACTATGGTTATACAGTACATGGTTTACAGTTTGGGCCTCTGGTTAAATCTGAAAACGTTGCCCCATCTGCATTCTGCATTTAAAGCACTATGATATCACCTTAAACAGCCATATAACATCCTCAAAAGAATTCTGGGTACTGTGGTTTAAGGGAGCTGAAAGTTGGTAGGAGTTGCTCTATTCCTCTCACAGAACTACAGTTCCCAGAGTTCCTTGTTCTAGTAGAACGTTGGTTAAACCATTCTAGGAACAGGCTGGTGACCTGGGGAGGGGCTGGAATGTGGACAGAGTCCCAAGGGCCATGTTGAGAGACCAGGAGGAGCCAATTTCAGGCCCCGGGATCTCAGGTTTCCTATCCCTACTCTATAGCGCTAGGCCTTGTGCAATGTTCTTGCTGCTTACAGTTTGCTTTGGAAAATTCTGTGCATTGAGCATGTAGAAATGGGAAGGCCATAGTATGAAGTCCTTGTTCTGTTTTGAGCAAGACAAAGTCTTTAGTTTTGTGCCTGAAGTTCATCTGGGAGGCTTCATCTCAGGAGGGAGTTCCACAGACTTGGGAGCTGTGCACTGAATTTATGACCTCCTTGTCATTACGAGACATGCGTCTGAGCCTTGGGGAACCCCCAACAGAGATGCCTCCCCCAATATCTCAGTGATAGGGCTGAGATATAAGGGACCAGACAGTCCTTGTGGGCACCTTGCAAACTGCTGTTCCAGAAAGGTGGCTCAAGTCATCTGCTGCTAAAGCTGGTTCTGCCCGTTGTAATTCATAAGCATTTCTGGCATGATTATTTTTATAAGACCGCTCAGTGCTTCACATTGGACTGAGTTAAATTATGGCCCGTATAAATCTTGCTCAATGTGTTAAACTTTTAAAAGATTTCATACGTGGACGTTTATGCCTGCACTCGAGAGGAGGAACGATGGGTGGCAGGGAGAAGGCGACATGCAGGAGAGGGAATATGATAGTTGTTTTCAGGCAATGGTTATATAGTACAATAGATATAATTAAATGTATATTGATTTAGAAGCCTTTGTCTGGAGCAGAATGGTTTGCTGATGGAATGGTTTATCTTCACTTGTTTAAAGCCAGGCTTGCAGGAAATAAAGCTAACCAAAAGTTATGAGCAGGCCAACAACGGGCAGCTAAAAGGTTTTAATTAAAAAAAGTCTACAGACTTTTCTTTTGATAAAATGTACTTGTAAAAAGCAGCTCTGCAGCATGGATACCAACAGTGATCTCAATCCAGGCACTAGACGGAGTGTTTCTCAAACTTGGGGTCCCAGCTGTTGTTGGACTACAAATAAACTGGAATCAACAATTTAAAAGGGTCTCAGGAACAGGGCCGTCTCGTCATAGGGGCTGGGTGGTGCGGTGCACCAGGGCGCCAGGCCCCCCAGGGGCACCCCTGCGAGCTCGCCGGCATACCGGGCGCCCCCTCCCCAACCCGCGCCCACCCCCATGGGCGGGCAGGCGGGCGGGCGATTGCGGGCCAGCTGCAAGCCAGCTGCCCTCCGGAGCCCCAGCTGGAGCGCTGGGAAGGGCGCGCAAAGCCCCGCGCTGCTCCAGCGCCACGCCCCTCATCCCCCGCTCGCCCACCTCCCTCCCATGCTGGCCGGCGCTTGGGGGATGAGGGGCGTGGCGCTGGAGCGGCGTGGGGCTTTGCGCGCCCTTCCTAGCGCTCCAGCTGGGGCACCGGAGGGTGGCTGGCTTGCAGCGCCACGCCCCTCATCCCCCGCTCGCCCACCCCCCCTCCCGAGGGGCGGCCAGCGCGGGAGGGAGGTGGGCGGAGAGGCGGCCTACCAGGGGCGCCGAGGGATCGTCGTGCCAGGGCGGCCGATCCCTTTAAGATGGCCCTGCTCAGGAAGCAGGGTTCATAAAGACTTTGAAAAACCATTGGCACTCAAAGTAGACAGTATTAGAATAGATGGACCAGTGGCCTGATCCAGCTGCCCATTGTATGTTATATATTCCAGGCCTATTCTATGCACACTTCTTGTGGGTGCACTAAAGATTATGCAAACCATTTACTTCATGTGCCAGGAACAGCATGCTTCTGAATAAATCAGGGTTGTATGTTACTGATGTCTGTAAGGTGTTTATGACAATATGGGGGGAAGCAGTTGTTCTAAGGTGACTAGGGACCTGGAACAAGTGTGTGTGTGTGTGTGTGTGTGTGTGTGTGTGTGTGTGTGTGTGAGTCATAATTGATGGATTGCCTCCTGTGAAGCTACTGTTGTTAACTTTCTAAGCAAAATTATTGGTAGCCAGGAATTGTCATCTAGGAAGTACAGTGAGAGAGAAAAAGTATTTGACTTTTGTCTTCTGGGTTTCTGGGGGTTTTCCTGTTGTTATTCTGTCTCTCACAACTACAATAAACCTACCATTAAAATTATGGACTGGTCATTTCTTTGTCAGAGGGCAAACGGGCAAATTTAGCAGGGGATCAAATACTTTCCCCCCTCACTGTATGCAGGAGGACCCTGCACTGCCTGACAGCCTTAATGGCACAAACAAGCTTGAAATGGAACTCTACAGGAAAATTACAGGGACAGTACATTGCATTCTTAGGTTTATCTAAAGTAGTGTGTGTGGAGTTTTTGTGTGTGTTTGCGTTCTTAAATTGCTAAAAGAAGTTAATTTTATTTGCTAGGCAAAACATTTTTTTAAAAAAAAATGTAATAAAATTTGGAAGCATTATTGTGCAGACTAGTAAAATGTGCATGGTTTGATGCTGCAGGCTAAACAGTCACAGATGTTTCTAAGGCAGGCCAAATTCCATTATCAGTCCTTGCGCTTCCCACAAACCCATGAAGGACTGTGCTCAATTAGGACAGCCACCACTCCAGCTTTCACAGAGTTCAATTTCCCAACAGTCGGTCGTTAGCCATTGGCTGATCGCTGACCTGTGCGAACATCTTTGGTGACATTGGAAGGTCAACGCAACTTGAGTTTGCCAGCACTGGTGAAAGAACTGAGCGTTTAACCCCATGCTGACTCTCTTCCCACCCAAATCAGGAGGAGCTGTGTTATTTGTGTTAGCAGACGTAAATTAAAAAACAAAATTGAGCAACTGGTGCAACTGACCTTTATTTTCTGACTTTCAGCAACAAGTTCATAGTACGTTGGGTGTTCTTCTGCTCGGGGCTGACCATGTGCCTTTAACGTGGAGCTCTTAAAGGTGCCCCAGGCCAATAGATCCTTTCCTTCTCCTCCAATTAAGCTAGCGAAAATAACTGCAGACAAAAATACAGTGGTACCTCTGATTATGTACTTAATTCATTCCGGAGGTCCGTTCTTAACCTGAAACTGTTCTTAACCTGAAGCACCACTTTAGCTAATGGGACCTCCCACTGCTGCTGCACCACTGCCACACAATTTCTGTTCACATCCTGAAGCAAAGTTCTTAACCTGAAGCGTTATTTCTGGGTTAGCGGAGTCTGTAACCTGAAGCGTCTGTAACCTGAGATACCACTGTATATATGTGCTGAACTGTGAACAGAAAGTGAGTAGAAAAAGTGCAAGTGTGATTCTCTTAAGGCAGCTGCAGTTTGGGCCAAGCCTTTCCCACAATTCCTGGTGATTCCAGTTTTGTGGGAAAGGGCTGGTTTTTCCCTCTCCCAACATGTCCTGCTGCTGCCTGTTCACTTGGAGCCATACAACTCAATAGAAGAAGAAGAAGAAGAAGAAGAAGAAGAAGAAGAAGAAGAAGAAGAGTTTGGATTTGATATCCCGCTTTTCACTACCCGAAGGAGTCTCAAAGCGGCTAACATTCTCCTTTCCCTTCCTCCCCCACAACAAACACTCTGTGAGGTGAGTGGGGCTGAGAGACTTCAGAGAAGTGTGACTAGCCCAAGGTCACCCAGCAGCTGCATGTGGAGGAGCGGAGACGCGAACCCGGTTCACCAGATTACGAGTCTACCGCTCTCAACCACTACACCACACTGGCTCTCTATAGAAAATACTGACAATAGAGACTACAGTGGTACCTTGGTTCTTGAATTTAATTCTTTCCGGGAGTCCGTTCAACTCCCAAAACCATTCAAAACCAAGGCGTGGCTTCCGATTGGCTGCAGGAGCTTACTGCACTCAAGCGGAAGCTGCATCAGATGTTCGGCTTCTGAAAAATGTTCGCAAACTGGAACACTTACTTCCGGGTGTGCGGGAGCTGATTTGTTCAAGAGCCAAGCTGTTCGAGAACCAAGGTACTACTGTACTTCTATCTATCTATCTTATCTGTCATCTATCTATCTAATCTGCCATCTATCTATCTATCTATCTATCTATCTATCATCTATCATCTATCATCTATCTATCATCTATTTATCTGGCATTGACTTGTCACTTTACTCCATAGTCCCATCTTGGGGTTCTTTCTTTGTTACACCAGACTGTTGCAAAGAAAAAGAAAATATTTGGAACTTGCTATTTTATATGGAAATGTTGTGTGATTATATTAACAGATTGATGCCTTCCTTTGCAAGGCCAAACATACAAATGCTAAATAAAAGTCATTGTGTGAATTTTGTGCAACAACCCCATAGTTCTCGCTCAGAAAGCACTTCCTGACATTTCAAAAGTTTGATGTCTTTAATTAAGGGCCAGGCACTGCTATGTTCATGGGAGGGGGCAGAATGTGGTGGGGCGTTTTTTTAACCAACAAACTAAATGTCTAGGGCCTATCTGTGCAGCTGTATTGGGGTGGGAAGTATGCATAATGTTTGTGGGGGGAATGAACACTTTTTTGTGGGGGAGCTTTTACCATTTGAATGCACTGGAGCTATTGGCTAAATTTAATCTGCCACTTTATTTTGGGGTTTTTTTGTGGACAGATGGTTTATCACTGTATTAATCCTACTTTCTTTTCAGCATAATAGGATATTGTTGTTACTAAATAATGGGCTAATTGTTTTGGCCTAGTAGTAAAATGAATATCCTGCAATTGCAGTATGCTAATTAAATTGAGGTTATTATTGAAATAATGGCATATTATTATTTTACTATAGGCATTTTATTGCCTTTTGAATATTAAACTGTATTCCATTTGCTGCTGTGGCTTTGCTGCAGCAATGGAGTAACCTCTACTGTTAAATTATCGACATTCTAAGGCTTAATTGGGTGGACGTGGGAGATAATTTCCCTGTACAAGATCTTTGCTTTGTGATTTATTAGAAATAGCCTTTAGGTGTAGAATTTTTATTTAGTAAGTTCCCTTCACTCCTCCCCTGTCTTCTCAAGAGAGTTCCAAGAAGATCACCAGAAGCTTACTTTGGCTTAATTAGGAGGGAATTTCTTTTAGTTACGAAATTTATATTGGTGCCCTCCAGCATCCTGTCTTTCTCACTCTTGCTTGCTTCATCTGAGGTTCTGAAAGGCCAGTATTCATTCCCTTCTCTTCAAATGAGCTGAAAACGCTTTGTAGGGTATGGTTGCTCAATATCATTAGCAAACTATTTTGGTATTGATTTCTTTTGCTTTAGTATTTTATCCGTTTGCAATCATTAGAAATCCCTTTAGAAAGAAAACAGCAAAACAGAACCTGAAATAACCTCCAACAGTAGCAGCATAGCAAACTGCCTTATACTGGGTCAGAGCATGGGTCTACCTATTGCTTACAGTGAATGGTGGAAACTCTCCAGAGTTTGAGACAGGAGCTCTCTCTAGCTCTTAACAGGAGACTTGAGGGATTGGACCCAGGACCACTGAGCCTTCCCCAAACAATGCTCTGGTTCACAAAAGGGAAGTGTTCAAGATGGCTTCCTGTTGCCACTCAAAATGGGCTATCTGTGTGACATCACATAGCCAATCAGATTATGCAGCATTACAGAGCCAGGTCAGATTGAGGGAAATGCTTTGTCCTTACTCTGCATGGGCAACAGGATGGGTGCCAATACTTCAACCCTGTTTAAAGCTGTCCTGAAAAACCACTGCTTTTCCCCTCTCAGGTGTGTGTGTGTGAAAGTGTTTGTGAGAAGCACCTATCTCTACTTTGGCTCAGCCCTAATAGTGTCAGTTGTTTTTGTATTAATTCATTGATCATGTTTTCCTGAAAAATCCATTTATATTGTCAGGCGTGCTAGATATTAGAGTCTTAAAATCTGGTCACATTCCTACAACCATTTACAAGTTCAAGGGAGCGCTAGACATGGTAATGTGGGGCTTCCTGTACAGCAATGATCTACTATAGGCAACTATTTCTCTAGAAGGTTTGATCTGTCATGCAAGATATTTAAGCACTCAGTGCAATTAGTTCAGATCTCCTTTTCTTTATGGCAGGAGTGCCATCTGTGGACCAGTGTCCACGACCAGTCCTCTCTTTGTGATGGACACCCACCCCTGAATTGATGGTGTTTCTTTCTTTTTTAAAAATATTTTTATTAAAGATTTTCTTGGTTTACAGAGGTAATGCAATGTCTCTCTCGTATTTTTCCATATAACATTTTTACAAATTGGTTGTTGTTGTTGAGACATTAGGGAGAGAAGGGGGAGAGAGGTGGGTGGGATGGGGAGATGGGTGGGGTAGGGTGACGATGTTTCTGTTTCACATAATATGTGTAGAGTTTTGTGTCAGTGTTGTCTGTATAGGTTCTCTGTTGTTCGCTTGTGCTCCTTTGGTAGTGAGAGAGGTCGGGGTTGACGTGGGGCGTGATTGTTTCTTGAAATTTGTTGCAGTAGATCTAGAATAGTATCTTGACAATTTATGAATGGCACATGTGTGCCAATAATCAGCACCATTTGCAGCAAGGACTGAACCCATCCCTTTGCTATCCCTTGTCCTGTGAAGTAAGGAGACCCAAGGCATTGGACCCCAGCCAGCATGGCCAATGGTCAAGAGGATGGGAGGTGTCATCCAAAAGCATCTAGTTAGGAACGGCTGATGAGCTAGCGAACCAGTGGTCTGAAGGTTGCTTCCCATGTTCCTGCACCTCACTATCTGAATGAGTCCCTCTCAGCTTTAATGCTAATTTTGGAGGAGGTGCACTGTCTACAGGTAGGTGCACAACATGACCAGGAGGCAAACCATGAAAAACATGAGGGCAGGTATATTGTGAAACAGAAAATATTTTTCATCTTCCCCATTTGTGGGGCAGAAAGCAAATTACAATAGAAAAATGGAGGAAGGAATCCACAAAAGGCTTTTTATGTTGCTTTCGGGTATAAGCTCAGTCAAAGCCCCTTGCAAAACGTTGTGCTGGGAATTGCGGATGTTCTAATGTTTCCACCATATGATCTCCTTTTTACCCTGTCACTTCCCCTCCCCAACTCCCATCTCCGCCAAAGGCAAGCTGTTATCTGTCCCTGGAGAGTGATGAACCCTCTGGTTCCAGCAAACATAGAGTAATTTCACACCTGGTCACTTAAGCCTTATCTCCTTCGGTTGTGCTGTGTATGATAGATACTCTCTCAAGGGAACAAACTGTTCTTTTGCATACCTTGTATATGCTGGTTGCATAACACTCCACTTGGCACAATGTTATTTAAGGGAAATACAGAGCAGAGGCTATTATTGACTTGACCACAGGGTTGAGAATTAACCTTGCTTAGGTCAAGTGCCATTTTGCTTCCCCAGTGCATTTCAACTATTTTAAAAATCAGTTTCTAATCAAACCGCTCTCGTCCATTGCAAACCAGGCTGCTGCTAGGTAAACAGTCGGAGTGAGCCACAGGTGTTACCTTGGTTGTCTTTGGAGAAGATTGAACTGTCAGGAGCTTTCACTGTGTCTCTCCACAGGAAAGCAGGGTTTCTTTTACTGGGGGCCGAAAGAGAAGCTGAATTCAAGGTTGCAGCGTTGAAGTGGAATTGGCTTGATTCAGCTTATTTGCAAAATATAGACGGCAAGGTTAAAAATAACATGCACAAATAATTGAGCTACTACTTCCCATTCCAGTCTGAGGCTGAGACAGCTCTGTGTGCAGAATGCTAGGGCAACAGAAAGTATAAAAATCTGCTCAGTGGCTAGAAAGCTAAAAACAAATAGAGGGAGAAGGAAGGAAGCGGAGCTTGGCATTGCACGCTTCTGCTGTGAAGTCTCCTCCTGCAGTTATGCCTGAAAAACGAAATAAAAGAAGTGGTCAAAATGTCCGTTTTTACTTGTACTTATATGATTCAGTTGCTGCGTGATCCTATGCATGTCTTATCAGAAGTAAGAATCACTCAATTCAGCGGGGCTTACTCCCTAGAAAATGGATATAGGATTGCAGCCTTCTACTCTTCCTTTTACTGTTGAAACCCCTCCAAAGGCAGCGAATGAGGAGACAACAACACTGATTTATTTCAAGAAATCCTGCTTTTTGAAACGGAATGGTGTTTTACAAGAACCATGCTGATGGCTTTGACGTTTAAAGCTGCTTTCTTTTTTGCCGTATTGGGGGGGGGGGAAACCTGAGTAGGTTTCCTGGAGGATTTTTATTATTATTATTAGAAAAATATAGTGCTGTAGGGAGAGAATAGAACCTATTTATAGTAGGCACGCTAGATGCAGAGTGGTAAAGGAATAGTATTCCGTCGCACAATGAAACGGGAAGAACAACTGCAGAAGCAGAAATTGTAATGCCTGAAAAGAAGAGAAAAGGGGGTGGGGGAGAAAGGAAAATTTGGGGGTTCTGCTAAGCTTTGCCCTTTGCCCAGCTTTGAAGAAGCCTAGCATACATGATGCACATTGCAATGGCCACCCATGCCTGAAGTCCCAGAAACTGCCTGTTTGGAACAGCCAGGTCCCTTTTGCCAGCTGAGTAGGCCATGCCAGTCTTCAGAGCAAGTTATATAATGGAGACTTTCCAAGGGTAACAGAGTACATTTGGGATGCTTTTTTCCACTCAGGTGTGGGTGTGGGCAGGTATTGTGCAAAGTCCTGCTATAATTAAAACTCCAGCCCCTATTGCCTTTCGAAAGGAGAAGCCCACTATTTTCGACAGACTTGCTTGGCAGTGTTCCTGGCCGAGGGCTTTGGTGTGTGCAAAAACCCCGTTTATGTACAGCTATTTAACTGAACAGCAGCTCTGTGTTGGGCAAGAGTGAATGAGGCCTGAGGAGAGCATGGCTGCTTCATTTAAGAAAGATGTGACTTGCACATCAAGCGCGGAGGTTGTTGTGCGGGGGGCACGCAGTTCGTTAGCACTATTTTGCAAAGTGAATTAAATGTTTGTACCAGCAACCAGATTAATAGCATTGGGGGCGGAACACTTCTCTTTTACTTTCCTGCAGAATAAAAGCTGCAAAAGGCTGGAGGAATGTTGCACCCTGCCAAGGAAATGAGCCAGCCTTCCCCAAACTACTGCCCTCAGGGTGATGTTGGGCTCCGAGATGTTGTTGGACTCCTTCCACTCCCAGTTAGCACTGCCAATGGTTAGGGAGGACGGGAGTTGTGGCCAGAAACATCTGGAGGTTACCTGACCTAAACTTTGTGTCTCCCTCTTTCTCCCCCCCCCGCCCCGCCTCCTGACACTTTGGGAAAGGAGGAGGGGAGTGTTGTGTGTGTGTGTTTGTGGAAATTATGCAGGAAGCAACTGGATGGCTACAGGTTCTGCAGCCCAGCAATGATAGCTTTACCTGTCTGGCTGAAAATGTACATGAACGAAGCAAGATGTGGTTTACTTGGTAGAATTAAAGAGAATGCAGGGTTTGAATTTTCACCCCCTGGTTTAAAGTGGTAGATTTACAAGATCAGAGCATATAAATGAGAGAGTGCATAGAACATACCCAATGAAAATAGGGACGTCCCATTCCATAATGATATTTTTTACTATTTATACCCCACACATCTTACTGGGTTGCCCCAGCCGCATTTGTCCTGTGCTTCATGCAACTCCTAACAACTCTTACAGTTCCCAGGATTCTTGTGGGGGGAGGAGCACCATGCGCTTGAACTGTGTGATGTGTATTCAGCCTGGTTTCATTGGTTTCTTTGCATTTCTCAGAATTCATAAAAAGCATCATAATAGAACTCATGACGATCTTTGCCTCCCTCCCTTCCCTGACCCCCAGAGATTCCAAAGTTGTTGTTCCGTTCAAACCCTTTCTGCACACCAACCTGACACTCGCTGTAATTTCTTTTTTCCTAGCGTTAAAAGCTTCCTAAGTAGCAATTTTCCATTTTATATCTACGCTGATGATTATTTCTCCCCAGACACGTAGCCTTGCATTTCTCTGTATTATACAAACTCACTCACATTTGCCCGATTCTCTGAGTGTGCCAAATGGTTATACATTTCTGATGCCTCCTATGCCTCCCCGGAGCCCACTATCCCTTCTTGATTTTGGCATCTTCCGCAGTTTTTAACGAACACGAAACAAATACTGGCCTCCATACCATGGTTGAACATATAGAAAGAAACAGCCCACGTCTTCCCGACATATGGCAGCGAGCACCCAGTAATGGCCACCTTTCCATGAATTCTGTTGTTGACTGTCACACAGTGTATATATCTAACGTCAAAACAGTTACTGTCATTGCCTTTGCTCAGTGAGTTCTTCCAAGGCCGTTTTGTTGTTGTTGTCGTCCTTTATGTCCCTACTGCCAGAGGCAACATATCAGGCAGAATTAGCTTCAAGCCAGTTTCCGCTGTCTGCCACAAAGACGATGGTTGAGTAAGGACACTCCCAACTGTGTGTGACTTTCTGGTGGAGAGTTCCTTGAGTTACCTTGGTTCTCGCCAAGAATTTTCCACAATGGAGCATCTGCTAGATAAGTGATGCTACGGGCTTATTTCATTAAGAGTGTAGGAATCTGCCTTATGCCAAGTTAGACTGTGTTGGTCCACCTAGCTCAGTATTGTCTCTACATCGCATGGCAGTTCTGAGGGTAAGTTGCAGTCATTTTGCTACCAAAGAGTAGACCGTGACACATACCTGGCTACATAGTGATTGAAATGCCTTTAGGATAGAATTGAGGTGAGTCATGACCGGTCCTGCTCTTATCTTGCACTCTTGCTTGACAACACAGTTAACATCTGTCAAAGATGGCTTTTCTGTAGTACCAAATTCGTCCTGCTGCTACTACTCATATTAACACAGGGTGTTCTGTTGACGCATACACTGGTTGTGTCTGTGTTGGATTTGAAACCGTCTTTTCTATATGGAGCTGTTTTTAATAGTTGCTGTTGCTGGTGTTTTTTACTATCATATAGATTTGAGATAATATGATGGAATCAAATAAATGCATAAATCAAATACAATGCACCAAGT
Organism: Lacerta agilis; assembly: GCF_009819535.1. NCBI lineage: Eukaryota > Metazoa > Chordata > Lepidosauria > Squamata > Lacertidae > Lacerta > Lacerta agilis. The sequence goes on along the minus strand of NC_046313.1, from coordinate 98,543,036 downwards.
CCGGTACTATGCCTGTGATTGTCGCTTGTCATGGCAGGGGTCGGCAAGGCTTCCTGGGAATGGGCCAGATCACTCCCGTGGAGATCCTCTGTGGGCCGGGCCGGTGCAGCTTGACACCAAAAATCACGTCTGCGCATGCCCAGCCGTGATTTCCAGAGTCTGGGCATGTGCAGAAGCGATTTCAGGAGCCGTGGAAGAGAATCACCATGTCGTGCTGCGTCGGTTTAGCGCAGCATGTGGGGACTCGCCGAGCAGGAGGCTCAGTTTGGGGGCAGCTCGTAGGCCGGTTAAACATCCTCTGTGGGCCGCAGGTTGGGGACCCCTGGACTAGCGCATAGCCTCTGGGCTTTCCTTTCACCAGCTGGCATCTGCCGTCTGGGGCCTCAGACTGGATTCTTTCCCAGTCTCAGGAATGCCTTGTCCGGAGGAGTGGAGCTGTAGCAGTAGCCTCTGGGCAGTGGCATTGCTGCCACTTACTTGGAGGGGGAAAAACAGTGGCAAATCAATGGCAAATTTGGGGTTTTGTGCTGGGTGGGCTCTGCTGGTGCACCTGCATACCCCCACCTGCCACTCTCTGTCCTGGTAAGTGGCAGTGAGCTGCCGCTTTCCCAGATTAGCCAGGATTTGAATCTGGGACCTTTTGCATGCATAGTATGCAACTCTATTACTGAGCTTCAGCCAATCAAACAAACAAACCTCTATACAAGTCAGTGAACAAAATTGAATTTGTATGTTTCTAAATGCCCTCATGCAGCTAATCGGTGGCGGCTTTATTTTTTACACGGGTAAGATTGTGTTGGGAAAAACTAAAGTGAATTCCCCAGGTCTTATTTACTCTTAACGGTGCAAATGAAAGGGCAAAGAATGTATGTTAAGGGTTAATTAGCAGGCAGTAAGCGATTTTGCAAATTGCAAGTCTGCAGCCTGTCTTAAAAAAAAAAAACGAAGCAAGCATAAAATAGTTGTTTGTTTAAGGAATCTGGAGTAAACAAGGGGCATTTTGTGAATCTCCTAATACCAAAAGAATGGGCCCATTCTGGAGCCTGTAGTATTTATCACTCCATTGGTATCTCTGGAGCTAGTCCCAATTTATATTGTATATAAGCAACTTCCCTCTTGACATTTACGATTGCAAAATATATAAGCTCTATTTTGCTTGCTTGTCGAATAGTTCGGCTACAGTCTTAGCACCACAGATAAGAGGAAGGCTTTTGGCTAAGCACGATAATGTGATGTCAGGTTAATTTCTCATATCTCTTGTACAGGATGAAACTAATGATGTGTCCTTCCAAGAAGACATACGTGCAGAGTCTCTGGAGCCATTTCTTTTTATAATGTCCTTTTTATAATGGTTCAGGTCATAACTTTTAAGTATTAATGTAAGTTTTAGTGATGTCTTAAATTCTATCGAGAGGAAGAGGGGTAACTCCATCAAGGGAGCTTTGAACATCTGGAGAGCTGAATGGGAGAAAGAAAGAACCGCTGGATTTCTCCCCAAGACCCATGATCTCCTGTGCAGTCTGGCTCTAGGAGGGGAGAGAGACCCTGTGCTTGTCTTGGGGTGGGGGGCTTCACCACCCTCAACCTTTATAAGGAGGCGGCTGCTGGAGGAACTGGAAGAGGGATTCTTGAGTGCAGCTTTGAAATTTGAGGATGCTGAATGTTGACCTACTGGAGCCTTTCCCATCCTGGTGCCCCCCCAGAAGTTTTGAATTATACCTCCTCTTATTCCTGGCTGTCGTCTGTACTTGCTGAGGCTCATGGGAGTTGGAGTCCCATAACACCTGGAGTGCACCAGGTTGGGGAAGACTGGCCTATTGATATGTGCTACGCTCACTTTTGTTTTTTTTACGCGGGAGGGGTGTTATTGTATTGTTTTATTTTCTTTTGGTTTTAACTGTTTATTTTGTGCTTTTATCCTGTATTTTTATCTTGTGAGCCATCCTGAGATCTCCGGATGAAGGGTGGTGTATAAATTTTAATAATAATAATAATAATAGTAATAATAATAATGTTAAAAAATTGTTAATTTGTTGAACTGTTCATGTTTTGCTGCAGTGACGTGATAGATATCGTTATATAATGTGATTATGTACTTTTTTTTGTAGACTTATTCTCTGTGGACTTCTTTGAGCGCAATTGCATTTGTAGAAAGTGCAGCGCGTAAATATACTGATGGTGACTGAAGTTCCTGCCGGCACCACCACCATTACTGCTGCTGATGTAGCTCAGTTGGTAGAGCATGAGATTCATAATCTCAGGGTTCTGGGTTCAAGCTCCACGTTGGATGAAAGATTCCTGCGTTGGACTGAATGAGCCTTGGGGTCCCTTCCAACTCTATGGTTCTATGATTGCTTACTATTTGACACATGAAGGGCCCAGCCCTTTCTAATCCTACAAAAGTTTAGTTAAATAATTTGTGGCTGGTATCAATACTGCACACGGCTCCCAACCAAGCCTGTGATGCAGTATCTGTGAAATGGAAGTTTGTAGTAGAAGGTCGGTAGTTCGAATCCCTTTAACGGAGTGAGCTCCTGTTGCTCTGTCCCAGCTCCTGCCAAACTAGCAGTTCGAAAACATGCCAGTGCAAGCAGATAAATAGGTACCATTGTGGTGGTATTTCTGTGCACTCTGGTTTCTGCCACTGTGTTCCATTGCATCAGAAGCGGTTTAGTCAGGCTGGCCACATAACCCTGAAAGCTGTCTTTGGACAAACGCCGGCTCCCTCGGCCTGAAGGGAGATGAGCGCTGCAACCCCAGAGTCACCTTTGACTGGACTTAACCGTCCAGGGGTCCTTTACCTTTCCTTTTTGTAGCAGAGGGAGCCTGCTGAATTGGACAAACCATTCTCTACATAAGATAATGGCTCTAGCTTCCCAGCTAAGTACCCCCAATGGATGTTCCTCTTACATTTGTACAGCAGGCTGCATTCCAGCCCTGCAAACAGAAGGCAACATCACAGTTTGAGTCCACATTCCAGGCAGACAGAGGAACTCTGGTAACAGGGTGGGATCCGGGGCGTGTCTCAAGGGCCAGACAGGAAGGTTCCTTACACCTGCTTTCCTATGGCAGCACTCACACTTCCACCTTCCCTGGGTAAAAGGTAAAGGGACCCCTGACCATTAGGTCCAGTCACAGACGACTCTGGGGTTGCGGCGCTCACCTCGCTTTACTGGCCAAGGGAGCTGGCGTACAGCTTCCAGGTCATGTGGCCAGCATGACTAAGCCGCTTCTGGCGAACCAGAGCAGCTCACGGAAACACTGTTTACCTTCCCGCCGGAGCGGTACCTATTTATCTGCTTGCACTTTGACGTGCTTTCAAACTGCTAGGTTGGCAGGAGCCGGGACCGAACAACGGGAGCTCACCCCGTCGCTGGGATTCGAACCTTCTGATCGGCAAGCCCTAGGCTCTGTGGTTTAACCCACAGCGCCACTCGCGTCCCCCTACCTTCCCTGGGTATGGAGCCTTAATATCCGTAGAGCATAATGCAATGTTCCTTCATTTCAGAACATTGCCTTGATCATAAGCGTCCCTGGGACCTCCTTTGTGAAATATTTATCTGGTATTCTAATTTGGGCACTTGCGTGGCTGAGAGGTACGCCATGATCGCTGAAAACATCCCCAGCCACCTCTCTTTCTCTGTCCACCCTCTCAGATGTGGAATCTCTTCATTACATGTGGAGAACTCTACAAGAAGTGATGCTGTATTTCAGGGTTCTCTCTCTCTCTGTGTGTGTGTGTGTGTGTGTGTGTGTTTGTGTGTGCGTGCGTTATTAGCTTTGTAGATTAAGTGAAGTGAGAAGAAGCTCCATTTTTGCAGTGCACAGAAAAGCGTAAATTGAAGCCACAGCAAACCCCATTAAGGTCACATTATTTTCTCTTCAGAGGTTGACTAGCGGTACCATATGCCGCACCACCTAATTACAGCAGGGTGAACTGAGGACAGAGGCCATGCTACCAGTTGGAGCTTGAGAATTCCCTTGCTTGGGCGCATTTGTGAAACTTCTAAGATTATGCGTGTGGGGCAGGGTTGATGACCCTTTCAATACAGCCACTAATTTACTTACTTCGTCTGTTTGCTTCCACCACCACCCCCCAACTGCTGCCCCCTCCCCCTTGACTCTGCTTGGAATTGGAGGAGACAGAAAGCTCCCTGCGCTTTACCTGCTGAGAAATAATTCTGTAGTGGCATTAGGCGGTTGCCAGGAAAAATTAATAATGGGTAACAGAAGATTCTCTTGCAGATGGCAATGTGAGATAACATATCACAGCAAGGTCATTAAGAAGTGATTTGATGCTTTTCTCCCTCGAAAAGCCATATAAAGGAAGGCTTTTCCTTAACGCTTAGGATTTTATGTTGCAGTTTTGACTTTATTTCAAAAGGGGTGGAGGTGGCCAAAAGGCGATGGAGCTTCTTTAAAAATGTTCAGCTAAGGATGCAGAATGTTCAACTAAGCATGCAGAATGACTAATTTGGGGTATTTTAAATTGTGTCGAATTACGAGGAAGACATATTTGGGCCTGTTTGATAAATGTAGTAGTAGTAGTAGTAGTAGTAGTGATAATAATATGAAAAGATTTCAGATGGGTATAAATACTTTCTGTACAGGCTTCATATCAGTTTTCTTCTAGGTGAGTTATGTTTATAGGGCTAACTTTTTGGTCCAAGAGGTTAGATACCAACCTCTTCTCATTGTTGTTAGGCAAAAGGGATGGTGAAAGATGGTGGCGGAAGGTGAGAAACACAAAAGCCATAGTCACATTTGTAAATGCAATATTTTAGCACTGTAATGAAGCAGGTGTGATCTCCCTTGTGGGGATTGTAGCTTCCTTGGAGCGTGTTATTGTTGTTGTTTTACTAAATGGTTGCTGTTATTAGGTATTTAATTAGTATCCTGCCCTTCTTCCTCAAGGAGCGCAAATCCACCTTCTGTCTTACTCAGGGGTGCCACCTTGAATCAAATATTGGGTCGGAGGAGGTAATCCCCGCCCCACATAATTGATCATAAGACGTGGCCCATGCTCACCATTTTGAATGACAATGCCCATCAACTTGATGGGGATCCAGACTGCTCAAATGTTTTATTGCGGGGAGGCCAAAGGGACCTTGACCCCTATGGTCTTACTCTATCCAATGTCCTTTCCACTGCATTGGGTGATTATGGGTGACAAGATACGTAAATTATTGCACAGCCAGGAGACCATGCACAAATGCAGATGGGCAGATTTTATTTTATTTTATTTTAGAATCAGAACACAGTTGAGCTGGGGCATTCTTACATAGTTCAAATCTATGTAGTAATTTAATTGTTCTAAGTTTCCTACCATCACATTTCCTGCCATCACTTTTTTTAGTCCTCTGCAGACAGTGATTCCTATATTTTTTTAAATAATAGTTTTAAAAAAACAGCAACCAGAGGTTGGGGCTTTTGTGTTATGTAAAGATTCAGACAGAGTGGTGTATACACAGCTTGTCTGGAAGTGTCTGTTTGAGAGCCAGTGTGGTGTAGTGGTTAAGAGTGGTAGACTCGTAATCTGGGGAACCGGGTTCGTGTCTCCGCTCCTCCACATGCAGCTGCTGGGTGACCTTGGGCTAGTCACACTTCTCTGAAGTCTCTCAGGCCCACTCACCTCACAGAGTGTTTGTTGTGGGGGAGGAAGGGAAAGGAGAATGTTAGCCGCTTTGAGACTCCTTTGGGTAGTGAAAAGCGGGATATCAAATCCAAACTCCTCCTCCTCTTCTTCTTCTTCTTCTTCTGGCTGCTCAGCATCTAATTTAAAAAATAGAAAACATTTTATCAATTTCAACATTCAGTTCAAACTCGCAGGTAAAGTAGGGAAATTTGACCTAGGCAAATAGGTGTTAGCTAGTAAGTCCCTTCGCTCTGAACAAATCAACTGTAATAAGTTATTACAGCTGTTGAGTTGGTACTAGGGATACTTTGTTCCTTTGGATAAACACTTGTATTATTGGGCTGCCATGGCTGAGAATCTGTTTTATATACAGCAGCAAGTTTCAGATAACCACAAGGGGGAGGTGTAAAAGACCTTGTTAATGGTTTGATAAATATGTGAAATCTTGATCATGATTAGAATTTATTCACAAAATGACTCTCGGTTCCCCACATTCTGGAAAAAAGGGGGTATTTCCCAACTAAACAGTTTCCTCTAGCGCAAGCGCTTTTGGAGCGTTTCCCCCTTCACGCTCCCTAAATATGTTATGTGGGTTCCTTCAATGCTCCGGAGCAGATTTAGCGGGGACGAGAGGAGAGGGAGAGGAAGTTCCTTTGCACAGCTGACAGTGGAACTGTTTCGTTGGATGCCGCCCGCAACGAAAAATTATAAAATGCAGTAAACAGAGAGCAATGTGCAATGAGTTACAACAGAAAGCATGTAAATTCCATACCTCCCTCTCTTTCTCTCTCATAAATGAGGTTTTGAATATGTGTTTTAAACTGGGCTGACTTACGTGTCTGACCTTAAAAAACTGTACTCACTCAAACACCTCACAGCCCCTTCAATTTTTCTGTCAGAAATCTGCCAAAGGCTGTATTTTCCTTACATTGAAGTACATTTGAGAGAGATGCTTTCTAGGGAAGGCACTATTACGTAACTTACCAAGGTCCACTTCCAGCCTTCTTGTTCTGCCCCTTGTTAATATGACAGCACAATGCAGAGGGGACAGCTAAGACCTGCTCATGGGCTCCTGTCTATTCAGCAGGCAGTGGTTTGCCACACAACTTGGTACCTGTTTAGGTTTGTATAAGAATAGGGAGAGAAGCCTGCCCATACCGTACTTTTCCGTCTATAAGATGCCCCCATGTATAAGACTATTTTGCGGGACTCAAATTTAAGAGGGAAATGGCACAGAGTTCTTTAGCTATTTTGTGGAGGATTACTCAGGATTGTTGAGCTTGGGGGGGGGGAATGCCAAAAATTGCTCACCCACACGCCTCACTAAATCCACCTCCCATCTGCCCCCTCGCCAGCAGAAGATGCCAATCGCCTGCACAACTGTCGGAGCATCAGCCAATCAACACCACCCATTGATGCAGCAACCAATAACACACACAATAGCCGCTGACAGCCTCGGCAGCAACCAATCAAACGTCCACCCTAGGCACTACCCATGTATAAGACGACCCTCACTTTTTAGCATGATTTTTAAAGAACAAAACATAGACTTATACACGGAAAAGTACAGCTTGTACATGCGCTGGAAAAGAGTGGTTCCCTTGCAATGGTGTGTGAATATTTATAGGTTTTTTTTTTTAAGAAGATGGGAAGCCCCAACAAACCCTAGGTTTTCTCAGTGTTGTGTTTAGGGAGCAGCAGATTTAGGCTCTTTGTTAATTGCAATATGTAGACTATCAGGCCTCTGCCTGCCTTGGGAGGTAGGAGCACTGAGAGGTGCCTCTTGACCCTAATGTGCACTAACTGATTTGAATGTCACGTTCTTAAATTGTTCTTCACAAGCTCTAGATGACGGTCATTTAATATGATTGTTAAGAGATTCAAGAGCAAAGTTGCATTGAAAGAAAACAAGCAGTGTTTTCTAACAAGCCCTTACGCTGGATAGAGATCCAAAAATCATTTCCAGCAACTTACAGATGAGGACCTATATTTCTTAGCATGCCAACAGCGTGGGCTCAGTTTGGGCAGGAATTGACAGAGCTTTTGTTCAAAACTAGTTGTTTTTATGTTCTGGGACGGTCTGGGGTGGGGTGGGGGGTAGGGGGCTAGCATGGGGGAAAGCCATTGAGTATCTATTCAAACAGGAGCCTGAATTTCTCAGGTTTAGCATATTCACAGAATAGTGATACTTGCAAAGTGCTTACCTTATGGAAGAAACTTGAGAGATTTCTCTTCCTGCTAGAAGGAAACTTAAGGGAGACCATTGTCTTCTGGGTTTCTGCAAAGTTCAGGCGATGTGTCTTAGCCTCCTTGCTGTTGCAGAGGGAGCAGGCTGCTTGACAAATGATGGTGACAAGAGGATTGAGACTTCAATTCTGCTAGAGTTGCATACATTTTTGTTGGTGGTTGAAGAACTCTACAGTCACTCATAATGAATAAAAAGCCCCTGGTTTGGGACATTTTTGTATTTATTATGAGGAGGGGGTTATTATATTAAAAATATGCCTTATGTTGTGCACAATGAGTGGAACTAATGAGTGATGCTTCTGCATGCACTACAGGGGCTTATAAGAGATTCTTGTGCTCCCCCCAACAAAATCTGTTTTAGAAATCCAAGCAGGAGATGGTGATAGGAATATGGGGAGGCATTTCATAGAATTGTAGACTTAGAAGAGACCCTGAGGATTATCTAGTTCAACCCCTTGCAATGCAGGAATATTCAGCTGTCCCATATGGGGATTGAACCCACAACCTTGGTGTTATCATCACCATGCCCTAACCACCAGAGCTAAGCTAGATAGATAGATAGATAGATAGATAAGTAATGGAGGTGCAGAGATGGAATTATTCTGTATCGAAATGGCCAGCTAATCATCTAATAAATTACTCTTGAGTTATTAGGATTCTTTTAAAACGCTTCCAATATTATTAGTTTTACAGTTTAAACTTTATTGTGAAATTAAGTTGAATGTAGTGGAGCAGCTTTGGAAAAACTCCTTAGCACTGATGTAGCTTAACAACGACTATTCAGTTTTGGCTTCAAAATTCAGGAGGGAGAATTGCTCATGCAGAGAATTCCCTTTCTTATCAAGGCATCTCCAGACTTCGTTGAGTGCTGGCTTTCAATGCTTTCTCATGCTCCTGGTTTTGACCCCAATTCTTGGTTTCTTACTTCTTCCAAAGTTAGAAAGTGGGCAAAATCGGCAGCTACGTTGAGCGAGCATATTTGTTATATTGAGCAGGGCCTTTTTGACATCGGGTTTTGAAGCTTCTCTTTTGAAATCGTTGGCTTTCCATTTTTGCCTTGAACTTGGGGCTTCTGGTTTCCATGGATGTGAAACACAGGATGAGTTTTCTCTGCTTTTTTACAGCAGCTTGTAACATACGATTCACAAATGCATCCTCTACATAGTATTCCACATGTAGAGAACTAGGTTGTGGCTGGATAAGTCCTCCATAATCTCGCCAGCCATGCCCCTTTCCAAGCTCATTGGCTTGTCATGAAGAAGGCTGTATCTGCTGGCAACGCCAGTGTTTTGGCCAGCTGCAGACGTCTGCATTATTGGACTGCTTAGCAGGATAAGCCTGGCCTTGATGTTCTTGAAATGGAGTCTTGACATGAGTCCAAGACTCCAAAGAAAGTTCCGCCAGCTTTGAAGCCTCCTTTGGCACTTGTTGGTCCTCTAGACCATCATCTGTCACATCCTTTTGCTCAGTCATTTCTCTTCTCTACTTCAAACACTGTTTCGAACAAACTGAACCAATTCCCAGGAAGGCCAGAAGAAACCTCAGTTGATCTGCCAAAAGAGATTTTCTTATGGCGGACCTGTTACATCATTGTTCAGTTATAGTTCTAAGAAGGATGACGTCACAAGAGGCGCAGTGTGCAGGCAGGTTGGTTGGCCAGTGGAATTGTCTTGATCTAGGGCAGCGAAGTCGCAGGGAGCATTTCCTCAGCCTGAACAAAATTTAGACAAGCGCACCTTTCATATAAGGAGCTCAAAGGGTGGATGATGAGCCCAAATTCAGTTCTTAGACACTACTTCTTCCTTTCCATTTATGTGAACAGGGTCTCTTGCCTCAAATGCTGGACTACTATCCTAAGTACAAATCAAAATAGGATTCCAACCTCCCCATCATATTGAAGCGGTCTAATCACCAGCAATCTAGCCCTTGTGATTTTTTTTGTTCATGTCAGTGAGAGTCAAAACATTTAAATATAAACATTCGGTGATGCCACCACAGCAGATAAAATGCATTTTTTTAAAAAGCAAAAATGATTTTTATTAAAATGAGGTTTTAACATGTTCCTATTCCATGCATGCTCTTTAAAAAAATAGCCTAATTTAAAGTGAAACCTAAGTTTAAGTCTCTGCTCACTTAAACTGAATCCTTCACCCCCAAACTCTGTGTCTAAAAAAAAAAAAAAATGAGCCATGGAACAAAATGCCTTGTTTTTTGTGGTCCCGTATTTATGAATGTATATTATGTACATGTAGGTTACAAATAGCATTTATTATTATGAACTTCAAAATGGAACTAGGCACAGGAACTTCCTCTCCTCTCCCCGGACCCTGCTGTGCTCCTTCCTACAATTTGCACGAGTAGATTGGGGGAAACCCAGAACAGATTATCCAGGCAGACTACTTCACTGTCTGTCTATCCAGCTTCCCAGATGAAGGGCAGGCTTGTCAATAGTATTAGCCATTGTGCTGCTTGGTGACTCATCGCAAGAGAGATTGATATATCCTTATTTCTTGTATATTGTTTTATGAGCAGGAAGAATGTATACATGCATAGTCAGTTTAACTCAGCTGGGGTGAGGGGCCCTTATCCTGAACCATATTCTGGAACTTCATACCCTGCACTGACCCTTTTGCCATTACTCATGCACACCGTTTGATAAAGACAAATGCAACCTGCAAGATTCTTCCCATGGTGAGATGAGAAGCAGCCTTCTGCTTTTCACTCTCTTGTCTCCTATCATTTCCCTTCCCCTTTCCTCTAATGTGAGTAGGTGGTAGCAAACAAAGCGGGGCAGTCCTACTTTTATGTGGATCAGGGAGAAACCCAGCTCCTGATAGCCTCCTGAGTAAAATATTGGGGGTAATGAACAAGCCTGCACAATGTTTCAACTGCATTCTCTTGCTTCTCCTTGAACATTGTTCTGTTATTATTATTATTATTTAAAAAAAATGTTATATATGCCATGCTGTATATTCTATTTTCCTGGCTCTTCAGAGGTGGCACTGTCTTTTTAACCTAAGAATGGCCCTCTAACGTTAATGTTAACTGTAGGGTTTAAAAAGTAGTTCAAAGCAGAGCAGAGAACAAGACTGGCACACATTTCACAGTGGGACATGCCAGATATTTCAACCACGTAAGGGTGTGTGTGTGTGTGTGTGTGTGTGTGTGTGTCCCAATTTGGCCAAATCCTGACTCTGCAGCTAATCTCGCCCTTTGCCTGGACCCAGGATTTAAAAGAAGATGGGTTGTTGTTAGAAAGAAGGCTGATCGCCAAAGAATTGATGCTTTTGAATTATGGTGCTAGAGGAGACTCTTGAGAGTCCCATGGACTGCAAGAAGATCAAACATATCCATCCTTAAAGAAATCAGCCCTGAGTGCTCACTGGAAGGACAGATCCTGAAGTTGAGGCTCCATTACTTTGGCCAAACTGCGAGAGGCAGTGAAGGATAGGCGTGCCTGGCGTGCTCTGGTCCATGGGGTCACGAAGAGTTGGAAACGACTGAACAACAACAACAACTTTGGCCACCTCATGAGAAGAGAAGACTCCCTAGAAAAGACCCTGATGTTGAGAAAGATGGGGGGCACAAGGAGAAGGGGACGACAGAGGATGAGATGGTTGGACAGTGTTCTCGAAGCTACTAACATGAGTTTGGCCAAACTGCGAGAGGCAGTGAAGGATAGGCGTGCCTGGTGTGCTCTGGTCCATGGGGTCACGAAGAGTCGGACACGACTGAACAACTGAACAACAACAAGGGTTGTTGTTTCCCTGTTCCAGGAGATAGAATTTGATCTCTCTTTGAAGCAGTTTTCAGAATCACATACACAAATAAGTGATTTCTGTGAGCCAAGCTAAAGTAAGGGTGTTAAAACCACTTACATGCCCATATACTATTGGTGATAAAATGTGCCTCTAGCAAAAGCACACATCTTGTGTATGTTTATTTAAAGAGTAGTTGCAAGGGTGGTAAGTCTGAAATTATATGCTGTGCCATAAATATGGGTGTGGGGCAGAAATTAAATGCTTTATGCAATTATGCTGATGCTACTCTGATCCACAGTAAATGCCAACCACAATTGGTGTTTATGCTGGTAAATTCAGTTACGTTATGCAGGTTTAATTCATAATGACATGTAAGGTTACTTGTGCTAGAGGTGTGTGCAGAGACCGGTGATTTAACTGGTGCAAAATGCCTGTGTTAGGTTTCTAAATTGGCTTAAGAATCTATTTAATTCTATCAGTGCAATTATTCTAAGTAAGGTATCATTTTAAGTACAGTTTGGCAGGAATTGTAGGTGGGAGTGAATCTAACATCAAGAATGAATTGTGAAATCATTTAACAGTAAAGGTTGAGTGATCAGCTTTGAGGTTTTATTTTGCCTTTACACTAATGAGTAATTGATAGTGTTTGATTAACAACATGTAAAATATCAGACAATTCAATATATATTTTTTTGTTTATATGCAGAGTAGATGTGCGTGGAGAAACCAATTTCTGAATATGGTTTTTTCAGCAGGAACTCCAAATGTCAGCAAAGATATTCAGGGAGGAATTGCCTTATTGTACCTTTGAGGGCCACTTATCAAATGCATTTGATTGAAAATGTTAATATGAGATGAAGCAAATGGGAAGCCAATTAGAATGTTAAATAAACAGTGGCAAAATTTCACCACTTCTGCTGACTATAGACGTGTGACACGAGACAGAGTCATTTCAGACAGTGTGTTGGATCTGACATTTAATGTTGATTAGAATAAGGGGAAATTGGGCGTGAGAAAAATACTTCAGCCTTTGAAATGTGAGGGGATCTATTGTTCCACATAAGCTTCAGTAGCTACAATATGTCCAGTAGAGAGTTTTCATAAAGGATGGTAATTGATAAATGTGGGTGTATTTGATGGAAGTGGAAGCATCTGACAGAAGAGACAGTGGCCTGGTTGTCACAAAACTCAGCAGTGTTTTGTTTTGGTACATAATATATACATTTTGTTGTTCATTTATAGAAAATGCATTAGAAGAAAATTCCAGCCTGGACCCCCCCCCCCCAGTCCTGTAGTGTGTGTGTGTGTGTGTGTGTGTGAGAGAGAGAGAGAGAGAGAGAGAGAGAGAGAGAGAGAGAGAGAGTATAGCATCCTTGTGTATTACAGCTGCTTACCTGTTATAAACTTAGATTTATTGTTGTTACAGGAGTTTATGGAGAGGAGTGAAACTGCACATTTTCAGAAGAGCGTCAAATTTTTAATTGCATAAATAAGATGCTGACTTAAGCAAGTGCTCAATTTCACACCACTAAAGTAAAGGATTCATAAAGGCCTGGATTTGCATAATTTAATTTTCTGCACAGAAGATACTGGAAATCAATAGCATGATTCATAGCCGTACCATAGAATTGCCATGCTGCCATTCTTTGACTACTCAGGCTCCCGAGTACAAAGGATTTTACAATTGATTAAATTTTGAGTGCTGACGGGAGTGTTTTCTCCTCAGAATCTATAAACTGTTTAAACCTGTTCTCTTTACCCTTGTGCCACTGAAATGTCTTTTGGAGGGCCTGTGACTAAGGAGTTATTAGCCGCTGCGTTCTCCCTTTCTCCGAAAAGTGGCAGCCATTTTACATGCCGCGTTGCGTCGTTTCCCCTTTCTCCGTGTGACAGGAGCATGTTTTACGTCACATTCCTTGGTAGTTTGCTTGAATTTGATGTGGGGATGACGAGACAGAGGGAAGATAAAGCTTGTATACCTGCAAACCCCTGCCCTGGCTTTGCCTCATATCTCCAGTTTCTAGGAACGTGGGATGGTAGACCATATGCACCGTTGTCCAAATGTGAGGCAGACTGTAGGCCTACTACCCAGGCAGATAGCTGCACCAGGAGCCAAGCAGGGAGTCAAGCTGCTGGCCCATCAAGGAACTTAGAGAGTGTATTTAAAAACTTATACTGGGGGTGGGGATAGCTCCTAGCATTAGGAATCTACTTCTGCTTCCCCTTTCTTCAGTTTTGCCCCGCTCCCCCAACACCTCTACACAACGCATACTGTACCTACTTAGCTAACAGAGGTAGTGATTGATTCTGAGTAGGAGTTTGTCCGCCCAGGTCCTTCTTTAATGCATTGATAATTCTCTGTTCCTGTTCATTTTTAAAAAACAACCACACACATTTCAGTTCATTTTGTTTGCACAATTCAGCCTTGTGTGTGTTTGTGTGTGTGTGTGTGTGTGTGTGTGTGTGTCTGCTTATTGTGAGAGGGAGCTGTGCTCTGTTTTCAAGCCCCTTTTCGGAAGCCCTGCACCTCTAGTTTTGTTCAGTCAAGTGTATAGAAGCAATAAACAAAGATTTGCATGCCTAAAGCAGCTCCGCAAATGTGGACCTCTAATTTAAAAGAAAAGAAAACACGCTAAGTTTTAAACAAAAAGCTCAAGGAAACTGCAGTGAAGCACAGAAGGAACAATGCAGCAAGTTTCCCCCACCCCTTAGTTTATTTTTTGTTACTGATGAATCTGGTTTATTTAATTCTTGAAGGCAACTTGCCCTCTGTTGTTTTTTTTAAGGAGGTCTCAAAAATCTTGTCAACGAAGAGAAGCAAAAAACACACACACACAACTCACTAAAAGTGGGAAAATATCCACCTTTCTACAACGGCTAGCACTTGGGGCTTGCTATTCCATTCTCCTTGATGGATTATATTTTATAAACACTTTCTCACTTTTAAACCGCAAGCAGTTCTAAATGCGTGTTCATGTAAATGAATGAGTATATAAAAATTCACCATAGCTTCCCTTTAATAGAGGAGGCTTATAGGATTTTAGCTGCGGAGGACACACTGCAAGACTTATTTATTGGGTTTGCCCTTCTGATCAGTCGCTGTAGGGAATGCCACCATCCTTATGCTCTCTTGTCTATTTCTTTTCCCAAACCTAACACAGCGCAGGCCTCTTCTCCCTTTAATCCTACGGGGTTGGATGTAGCAGACAATCCCTCAATGCCCCATTAACCCTGCTGGTGATGTCCTTCGAAAACTGGACCCTGCAGACTGATTTGGAGAGAAGGAGTGGGAAGAAAACCGATTATGCTTTTGCAGCGGTGGTGGTGTGACTTTGCAGCAGACCGTCCTGTAGATAGTACAGGGTCTGTGCAAGGTTGCACATGTCTCCAAAGTGCAGATCAAGTTGGCACTGGGTCAGAGGACACAGAAATGCTCTTCCTAAAGTTATAGGAGTTTGCTATCCAGAGAGGTCAGCTTCAGCAGCTGCCGCACCCAGGTCGTGTCCCCACATACACTCGGGGTCTACTTCCTGTGTGAGACTGAGTGGCATTCATGTTGACCCACACAAAGTCACTTTGCTTAAGAGTAGCTTTTCCTTCTCTTTCTTTTCCTTTTTGGTATTCGTCAGGAGAGTGGCTTTATTGCTAGCGGGTTATTCATCCTGCTGTGTCATGGCGATCTGCCGAAGGTATCATGTCTGCCAGTCCGTTTTGTCTGGCAAGGGGCAGGCAGGGAAAGGAGCTCTGTCACATGATGATTAATTCATCAGCGTAATAACTGTGCCTTGAGTTCTGTTATTTTCAGCTGTACAGGGGCTGTTGATCTGATGATCTAATGATTCCAATAATGCCTAAATGATTTAAATTTTCAGTCAGTGGCTGTCACTTGGCTAATAGCTTGTGCTTCTTCCTTTCCCCCCTCAGCTTTGACTGAAGGTTATGACGGCTCCCTCCATGAAAGCAGACATGGCAGCTCAGTGCAAATCCGGCGGCGGAAGGCATCCGGGGATCTTTATTGGGCATACTCAGGTGAGCAGGGCCTGGATAAGAGAAAAAGAACGTTGCCTACCCCCTGCAAGGTAACGTGCCGAACCGTAAAAATTGCCAGCGTCTAAGGAGGGACAGAGGCTCGCTCAGGATGGGACCCATGCATGGTTGTTTTCTGTTGCATCCATTTTCCAATGCCACAGAGACATGCCGGTTGCTTAAAAAGCAGCAAACAGCTCTGGCAGTGTGCGAAGATTGGTGGCATGTGGGCCTTTGGAGGAAATCAGCTGATGCTGTTTAATGCTTTGGGGTTTTGCTTGTCTGCCCTGCTGTATTTTATTAATGGTTGGTTTATAAGTATTCTGACTTATTATGGCTTTATGTTCAGTGGAATGTATTATGTCGGGAACCAACCCTGTGATAAACGATATCTTGGCAAATTGTGGCATGACACAGACATAACCTTTCATGCTTCTTCTTTTGATTATGGCCATTGTGCTTCAATGAGTAATATTTCTGCAAACTAGGACTTGCCTAGGATGCAACCCATTGGAAGGAATTCCTGTGCGGCGCTAAGGAGATTGCTCCATCAGCACATGAATTTCTGCTTGCCTGATGAAGCGATCTCACCTCCCCCCTGCATCCTGTTCTGGGGGTTCTCCCAGCCCCTCCTCCAAACAATTTGGAGTGGGGGGGGGAAGGTATTGTGAGAGGGAGAGCCCTTTGTGGAAGCTTCTGCTAGCAGGACTGGTTACTGTCATACCCCAGGTTGTGCACACCCTGGGTTGTGGACGTTCGAGTTAAGAATGCCCGCAACCCGGAAGCGTTTCCGGAGTGCGCTCAACCTGTGCATACGCAGAAGCGCTCAAATCACGCTCCTTCCAGGTTTTCGGGTTTTTTTAGGGGGGGGGGGGCGTTCGAGTTAAGCACGCCCGTGTTACGTAGCACAATCCGGAACGGATCGCGTGCATAACACGGGCTACCACTGTAGTTGAATCCCACCCTTTGTCTTACCTGTGATCATACACTTCCATCAGGCCCAGTCATCCTTCCTCATGCCAGTTCCACCTATTAAAGGGATTCCTGGTACCCCAAGTTTTTCTCTGTCTTAAAAGCCTGATCATCAAAACAAAGTAGGCTTCGGTACAATTTGTCAACCACTTAGCTTCCACTTGAATATGAAGCTAGTTTTAGTAAATGACTGCGGACAATCCAACTCACATTTGTTATACTTTGATTCTGTGAAAACCAACGTGATTTAAATTAACTCCACTGTTTTCTGGAATTGTGCCCATTGTCATGATAAATCTACTTCACATCTTAAATGTATTTTGCTTTTCTGATATAATACGGTGCAGCAATGGTTGAGATTTAAGTTAATAAACAGATGAAATGGATAGGATTTTTCTACCTTTTTTGTCTTGCTAGAATTAAAATGGAATCTTAAGTGATGAATGGGATATTTATTTAGTTTTTATTACTGAAAATGTGTTGGAAGATTCACTTCATCCTTTTATAGGGGAAAAAGGGCTTAAAGAAAGCATTTAGCCACATATTTCAAAAGTCTTTTAAGTAGCTTTTAACTTCTGGATGTTTTATTGCTAACTGGCAATGCATATTATGCAGCTTTGTGTGTGGCAGTTCCCTAGCAGACGCTCAACTCTTTTTTATTTTGATCAAGCTACCAAACTGCCCACCACCAAACACATTCATACACAGAAAGGAGGTCAGTTTTGGTTGATCGTCATGTAAGACAGGGCCTTTCAGTTGTGGCCTCTCAGTTTTGGAACGTCGTCTCTTGGCAAATACAATTGACAGATTGAACCCCTCCTTATTGTCATTTAGGTGGGCCTTGAAACATTTTTCTTCCATATTTCTTTTGTTGGCATCTGTCTTGAGAGAAAGTGGGAGTGTGCACCCAGAGGTGAAGTCAAACCACTGTGTCAGCAGCACTGAAGTAACCTCCTGGGGCGCAAGCCTGGGCGGTATCATATGTATGGAGGATCTGGGCTCCCCAGATGACCTGCCTCTCAGCCTCACTGATGCGACCCAAAGGAAATCAGAGTAATATGTTTGGCACCAGCTTGGCTGCAGGATTTGGCAGAAGGAGGCAGGCAAGGCACTATCCAACTGTCTTAGAGACTCCACTCTGGATTTATGTAGGGTTTACCCCTCAGCCTTTTCTTCTCCCAAAGATATCTCACAAGGCTGGATGGGCGATCTTTCCAGGTTGATGAGCCCCATCTGCTCCTACGTTTCTTTTAGATTATGTATTACTTTCTACTGAGCGGCCTGTTTTAGCCTCTGGGTTGAGTGACTTGCTGAAATTGGTGGTGTGCTTTCACTCCTGCTTATTATCGCATGCTGCATTATTGAGATATTGTATATGTTTTTAGCTGATTTCATCAGATCTTGCAAGCTGCCTTTGGGTAGGACGGCATTTCGAAAGGCATCTTAACAGATTTATTGAGTAAATAATAAATACACAAGTCCAACAAAATAATAACAGTCTCTTGTCGGTTATGCCTTTCCTGTACATGCCTAATCAGTAATTACAGTTTGTTTATTTATTGGGCTTGGTAGATACACCCACATCCCGTGGTGATTTTTTTTGTCCATTGACTTAATATCTAGATTCTACTGAGCAGAAAAGGGAAGAGGGGGGAGGCCAATCTTTCTTTGTTTCGTATAGAACCGGTAGCAATTTCTCCATTTTCAATCAAATGCAATTCCACCTGATTAGTGCAATCATTCTGGAATTCCTTTATGTCACAATTGTTGGTTAAAATAAGGAGTGAACTGGGGGGGGGTGGAAGCAGGCGAGAGACACCGACTGGCTGTTGCCAAGGAACTGAGAGGATTTATTGCCAAGTTGTCCTCGTTGTGTCAGGTAAGAGCGGCAGCTTGGAATGGCCTTATGTTATTTGGTTGATGGCTTTGCAATAATAACGGCATTAGAACAGCACGATCTGTAACTTAATTCCGATGGAAACGCTCTCAACAATTGTCGGAAGACATGCTGGACTCTATCCAGGTAGCACAGTGGACAGCTACTTCAGAGCCACTTAGTGGTGGCATATGAGGAAGGAGTTGAGGAAGGCAAAGTGAACTGTGATTCCCAGCAGGAGGAGTTGTTTCCAGATCAGCTGTTGAGCAGCTGCTGGCGTCTGCATCTGCGAGCGAGACTTGCAAATTTATTTGTTAATGTACATTGATGTTTGCATCCTAGACTTCACTACCCCCCCTCCCCACAGGACCTTAGTGTGGAGTGCTCAGGGTTCCCTAGCAACTTTCCATCCAAATGTTGGCTATGCACAGAACATAGGAAAATAAAAAGTTGTCTTATGCTGAGTTAGGCCATTGCTTGCACTGACTGGCAGTGTTTCTTCAGGGCTCCAGACACACGCCTAGTAATTTCAGTGGGTCTACTAGCAATGGTTATAGCCCAATGTGTCTTAGGTGGCAAATTAGAAAAAAAGGCATATTGTTCCTAAATATTCTTTAGAAAAACACTGTTTAGAAAATTAAATGCTATAATATCTGCTGTCTGGGGCCTTTACATACGGAGGTCCAAGATTCAACCACACCCATAGACAACTTTGTTGTTGTTGTTGTTGTTCAGTCATTCAGTCGTGTCCGACTCTTCGTGACCCCATGGACCAGAGCACGCCAGGCACGCCTATCTTTCACTGCCTCCCGCAGTTTGGCCAAACTCATGCCAGTCGCTTCGAGAACACTGTCCAATCACCTCATCCTCTGTCGTCCCCTTCTCCTTGTGCCCTTCATCTTTCCCAACATCAGGGTCTTTTCCAGGGAGTCTTCTCTTCTCATGAGGTGGTCAAAGTACTGGAGCTTCAACAACTACCCTTCCCCAAACACCTTCATAGAGATTCACACTTTCCTTTTGTCCCCAGGCAGAATCCTTATCTGTGAGAACAATGAGGTATCTGAAGGGGTCATTAATTTATGCCAGTCTTTTTGCCATGCTCTCTAAGCTAATATATGGGTTGACTCCATGAAGGAAGAAAAAATGTTATAAAGAAAAAGGTTAGGAGAAAGATACTATTTTGGCATTAAAACAGATTCTTCTCCCCTGTCTATTCCTCTCCTTGTTCCCAGTTAGGACTAGATTTCCCATTAAGTCCCCCCCCTTTACGTTGTGACGAAGGGGCAGACACTCGATGTATCTTTATTTGGAGCACAGGACAATGAAATGAATTTGGCAGTTCTCTCTCTCCTGTCTTCTCAGTGATATTTTTGTGTACGTCCTCAGGCGGGACCTTCCTCGTCTTTTCTTAGCTTGTGTACTTATGAAGACTATCTTTAGAAAGTTTCATGGAACACAGTGGTGACATTATTAGTATATATTTGTGTGTGTGTGTGTGTGTGTGTGTGTGTGTGTGTGATGGGCAGGGCCGGATTTAGGTTTGATGAGGCCCTAAGCTACTGAAGGTAATGGGGCCCTTTATACGGTATGTCCAGCTGTCCTTTGTCAACAGCAAATGGTTGCTTTTTTGTGTTGAATATATGCTATATGGTAATTTATGGACCTAATAGGTATCTAAAGCCATTTGCACATGTTGCCCTGCAACCAGTCCATGCAGAATGTAGGCACCCTATATCTAGAAATGAGCAAGCCAGTGATATTTTAGGGAGCAGGCGTGGCCCATTACTTACAGCATAGGAGCCTACACAACACAAAACACGGTTGCTGTGTGTAGATTTTATTTTACAGTGGTGCCCTGCTAGACGAATGCCTCGCTAGACGAATGGCATTCGCTAGCGGAAGGCTGCCCCGCAAGACGAAAATGTCAATGGGGCTGCCTCGCAAGACAATTTTTTTTTTAAGCGAAAAGTAGCGGTTTTGCATTGGTGCTTCACTAGACGAAAAAATCGCTCTACGAAGACACTCACAGAATGAATTATTTTCGTCTAGCGGGGCACCACTGTATTTGTTTCTTATCTTATATTTAGGAAATGTACATCCAGTTTTTTCCCCTTTAATTTTTTGGGGGCCCCCAAGAGAGTGGGGCCCTAAGCTATAGCTTGTTCCGCTTATACGTAAATCCGGCACTGGTGATGGGGGCTGTTTTCAGATATCATATATGTCAGGGATTCACCAACGTTTTCTATAAGAGTGAGTGTCACAAGATGCTCTCCCTTCAATTTGTGGCCACAGAATACGCCCGAGGCCATGGCTGCAGATTGCTGATGTGGAGGAATGATGGTGTAATGTAGATATCTCCTCTCAATACAGGAAAGCAGCTGGAGGCAAGAGAGAGCAATCAGGTATCTCTAATCACTTGCATACCAGTCACTAAGCATCTGTGGATCATTGGGAGAAGCCAAGGAGACATGTGTCCTGGGCAAATGGGGAACTGCTGGTCAAGAAAGTTTTCTGCTTCCACTGGGGACAGTACTAAGCCAAACAAGGCATGGGTGGAGACCGAACACTTCAAACAACTCTCCTGTATTGATTGATTGATTGATTGATTGATTGATTGATTCATTATTTTATTTTTATTTTTTATATCCCACCTTTTTCTCCAAGGAGTTCAAGGTGGCATGCATGACTTTCCCCCGTCTCCATATCATCCCCGGGACAACTCAGTGAAAGATGGTGGCTGTTCCAAGGTTACCCAGAGAGCTTGATGGCCGAGTTGGGATTTGAACCCTGGTCTCCCAAGTCCTAGTCCAACTCCTTAATCATTACACCACACTGGCTCTCTTGGTAGCTAGAGAAAGGGACTGTGGAGGCATAGACAGATTTGGATTATATTATTATTATTATTAATTTATTTCTATAGCAATTATATGTGATTTCTTGTCAAGGGTAGTGTGCGAAAGGACAACACAAGGGCCAAAATGTTGTTTGAATCTGTAGCTGTATGAATACTAGATTGTAAAATATGATTTCAATATTAATTCAACATAATGTCAATAATAAAGATCTACCACTCCCCAAAATAGGTCTTCCAGCAAATTATCAAAGTCTGCTTTTAAGACCACATCGACCCAAAGCCATTTGGGGAAAAAGAATCCTCTGTTTTCTTTCAATAAGCTGTAATACTTTTATGGTGTTAGTGTTAGTTGATTTGGTGTGTTGCTTGGACAGGAAATGGTGGCTACATTATATAAACATATAAAAGGAATAAGAGGTGGTGCTTTTGCTTAAGGAACATGTGGCATACCACGTGACTAAAGAATAAAGAATCGGTGAGCAAACAAACCAAGAATAATTCGCCTGAGACTGGGATGCTGTGAAACATAGCTGGATATTGTAGAGACTGGCGGCAGTTGGGGCATGGAGGTTTGAACTTTGTTATTGTAAAAATGTGAAAACTGTAGTCGTAGTAGTGGGGGTTGCATTTAGAATTCAAAAACTCCCTTTGGGATGATGTGCACTTACAGAAAGTCAGGTTATATTTGTTAGTCTGGAAGAAAAACAGATGAACTTAGGGGAACTTGTGTACCTGCCTGGCATATTTTTTTTTTTAAAAAAAAACAATAATTCAACAAACTTCATATTATAAAAAGCAAATAACATTCCAAAACAACACAAACACATCCAAACAATGTAAGCATATACCACAGTGCATGAAAACATCAAATCCCAGGTGCAAGTGAGGAGAAGGATTTCTGTTATTATATTATTGCATTTCTCGTAACATTTAGTCATCCTGGGAACTATGAGCAGGATTCAACTAATGATCCCCACTATCAGAAGCCTGCACAATAATTTCTGCTAGCGCAGTTGGGTTCCCCGCTCACCCCTGCTGTTCCCCCAGCTGGCTCAGGGAGGGGTTTGTCAGGAGAATAGCACACAGTGGAAGGAGAGGAGAGATTGTTCCATCGGGCAAGCAGAGTTCTTCCCTTTCCTTACAAGTTTCACCTCTGGCATGCTGTTTACAAATCCAAACGAACGTTTTATGAGTTCCATATCTGTGTATACACCTGGCTGGAACGTAAGTTTCACCACCTTCCCAATTAACAGAAGAAATAAAATCACTCCAAGTTGTTAGGAATGAATCTGTTGCCTTTGGGGTTTGTGGTGCCTTGTGGTAGCATGCTAGCTTCTCTCCCAAGGCACCTTTAATGCTCTGAAAGGACAACCAGTGGACCCATATTATTCACATATCTATAGAAAAATGTATGCTTGTACCTATAGTGCAGTAAAGGGCAGCAATAGGTGAGAAATCAGTGGCTTTCTTTTAAAGGCTCCAGTCACAGAGGAAATGTGTCGGGCTGTCCTTCAAAAGAATTGATTTCTTCCAAGATGCTCTTCTCAAAACAAACATTGGGTGGAAATTGAAGGCTTAGTAATTTTGTAATAATGTATTTTTACATAATGGCAACAGCAGTCATAGTTCTGTTAATATAACCCACATTTAAGCCCTACAGTATGTGGAAAGACAAGAAGGCTTATCTCAGGGCTTGACTACTGTATTTGATTGTTTTATAACAAGAGATAAGAGATTTCTTTGCCTTAATTCAATAGCAAGGAGGAGGAATTGTTAGCAGCGCTGCTAACATGACCTTGTGCACATTTCAAACCTTTGTAACATCTTTCTAGTATAAATAGGCCTATTGGAGTGGATGGGAGTTAACCATAAAATAGACGTTAACGTCAACCCTGAAGGTCAGCTGTTGGTCTGCTTGCATAAAACTGCTGAACTGGTGCTTAAGTATGAATAGGAGAGTACATATTTAGGTTTTTGCCACAGGTGACTGCACCTGCTGGGGAGAGTTATGCTGTTAGATGAGGAATAGCCAACATGCTGCACTTCGGGTGTTGTTGCACTACACTTCCTGTGAACATTAGCATGGCTAGTGGTCAGGGATGATCGGAATTGTAGTCCAGCAATATCTGGAGGGCATCCTGTTGGCCGTGCCTGTGTCGAACATTTAGCTCCAGAGCCTTCCTGACATGGATCCATCTGTCTAGCAGAATCAGTTTTGATCAGCTGTGGTGTCTGACTTCTTTCTTTGGCGATCACTCATAGCCGAGTAAGATTGTCTTCCATAAACATGGTTTTAACATAACAGTGAGTCCATAAGTGACTGTGGATGCCAATTATTGATTCACACGTCCTTCCACAGCGGGGACATTTGTTTCCGGGTGGGAGTTGATCACGGTGTGGATTTTGCCAAGCGTGCCTCCCTCTTAGCACGTTTCTCCCTTGCGTCCTGAGTTTGAGTGTATTCAAAGCCCATGACACCTTTGGTAAAGGCTGTTCTCCAATTGGAGCGCTCGCAGGCAAGTGTTTCCCAATTTTTGGCGTTTATACTACATTTTTAAAGATTTGCCTTGGGACAGTCTTTAAACCTCTTTTGTTGACCACCAGCATTATGCTTTACATTTTTAAGTTCAGACTTCAGAATAGAGTAGTTGCTTTGGAAGACGATAGTCAGGCATCCGCACAACGTGACCAGTCCAACTAAGTTGATGTTGAAGAATCATTGCTTCAACACTGGTGATCTTTGCTTCTTCCAGTACACTGGTGTCTGTATGGGGCGAGTGAATGGTGCTCTTGGGAGGACTGAGGCAAATAGATTTTCCTCA
This sequence comes from Lacerta agilis, assembly GCF_009819535.1. Lineage (NCBI taxonomy): Eukaryota > Metazoa > Chordata > Lepidosauria > Squamata > Lacertidae > Lacerta > Lacerta agilis. Next base: position 98,518,843 of record NC_046313.1, on the reverse strand, counting down.
ATGTTTCTAGGACCTGCTTCATGCCCCTTCCCCTCTCTTCCCTTTATTCTTATTAGCTCTCTGCAGTAAAATATACCCATTTGCCCAGTAAGATGTAAAGTGGTAATAAAGGTGGAGGTACCTTTGAGAAGGGATACCTGAGAGGGTGTTCATTGCTCAGAGAGAGGCCTGGCTGGGTTGGGCTTAAAGGTTGCTTGTTGGAGAAAGGTCAGCAAGGAACTTGTAAATGTTCAGGGATCCGTTCCAATAGACCTGTTAGCTTTCTCTGTCTGTAAGGAAGACGAGGCCACGTGCACCAATGGAGCACATCTCTAAAGCCAGCCCCATCTCCAGAGCACAGGCTCAACCTCAGCTACAAATAGGGAGCTATACATAGATGCTGACACAAAATACAAAGGTAAGGCTGCAAATTCAAGTAAACATTTTCAGAATCATAGAGTTGGAAGGGACCGCAACGGTCATCTAGTCCAACCCCCTGCAAATACAGGTTATAGTTAAGCATGTCATACTTGTCATTTTTTATTTATTGAATCCTGCCAAAGAGCCCAGGGTTGCAGATAAAGAATCTGAAATAATTAGCTAAAGAAATTTTGGGATTCCTGACCCTCCACCTCTACAATTCTATGATCCTGTGTTGTGATTCCTGCGTTGCAGGTGGTTGGGCTAGATGACCCTTGGGATCCCTTCCAACTATGTGATTCTATGATTCTGTCTTCAAGTTATGGGGCTGCTATCCATGCAACCACATAGTTGTCAAATTGGGAGTTGAAAAGTGGAGGCTAGGGAATCAAAGATGTACAGTAATCCTGACTTCAGTGCATGAGATACTTAGTAGAACATGTCAAATAATCTATTGCACCTGGAGGAAAAAGGAGGAGTTACTGGTATTCATTGAGGAATGATTAAGGACCACACTTGAATGAATCAAGCACTTCGCCCAGTCTGTAATATAAAAATAGCAATGAAGTTAATACTTAGCTCTGTCAGCTGAATAACGTTTTTAAAGTCTATGAACATCCTTGCATTTAATGGATTAATTAACCAGTTAAATATTATATGATCTCAACAAAGATTAATTCTGGGATATGAATCGTGCTTTTACCTTGGCTGTACAACCAGGAAAAAGCGCTTATTATTTGGGAATCTTAGAAGTCACTTTTACCAATGTGGAGAAGCACTAGGGAACAACCATTTGTACAACTTCAAAGGTGTTGATGGGGCTACTATTTGGAGAAAGGAGACACACACTTCAGTCCGTAAGACAAACGTAACAGAATGTGCTGTGCCCAGTGTCTGAATCTAAAGGGCTTATATCACTTAGACTGACCCTCTGTATTTTTATATTTCCAATAAATATATTAATTGCAACAATTAAGCAGTGCTTTCAGCCTTCATGGTGATAACCTTCCTTCCTTTTTTTCTCAAGGTAACTACTTTATTCTGCCGGCCTATCTGCTTGATCTACCTAATTAGTCAACGACACGTATGTGGCTGTTATTAACTAAAGTGTCTAAATGCCTTAAATCTTTAATGCTGTTCTCATCAAAGGTTCTTTTGAGGTAGGACGGTATTGCCTTCTGCATTCTAACTAACTGAACCCAGAAGAATTTATTTAGTCGCCTAAGGTCACATATGAAGTGTGTGACCAATTTTCCTCGGGAGCATTTTGGTCTTAGAGCGTATACCAAATCTTTGGATTTCCAGGTGTCGCAGGCCTACAAATACCACCATCCCTGATCCTTGGCTAGTCTGGTGAGGGCTGATGGAAACCAGCTACATCCAAAGGGTTACAGGTTCCTTAGCCCTGGCCTATAGACACTACGAAGCTTCCAACCTCAGCATCTTGGTAGCCTCTGTCATGCTAAGAACATAAGAAAAGCCAATGGCAGCATCCAGTTCTCAAGGTGTTTGAGCAGATGGCTATGGGCAGTGCTTTAAACTAAAACAAAAAACGTTTAGGGGTACTGTCATTTTGACTCAAGAAAGTCACCATTTTATAATTCAAATCGGCGGGAAATAAATACAGTAAATGGACAAAAGTACAAAGAACATGCATTACCTCATATTACACAGCTGCTTCACACATTAAATGCTCACTTCTGTCTGAGACTCAGGAAACACAGTGGCAGGAAATGAGGCCGCCATCGGGGGTAGCAATGAATCATAGAATCGTAGAGTTGGAAGAGACCACAAGGGCCATCCAGTCCAACCCCCTGCCAAGCAGGAACTGGCAATTCACCATGCTAGAGAAGAAACTATTTAAAAAAAATCTTCTCCTGTTAGATTCGCTAAATGTTTAGGGGTATGTGTACCCCTGCATCCCGCCCCCAGAAAAAAGAACTGGCTATGGGAAGCCTGAAGACAGACAGGACCTGAGCACAACACCCTCTTTCCACTTGCGACTCCCAGAAATTGGGAATCCTACCAATTGGATGGAAGGGTTTTACTACATATTAGAAGTAGACGGATGGACCATGTTTGGTAAAATGACCACTTGCACTCAGCCTGTTTGTTACTGTTTCCTTTTTTTGGATTAATCTTTAGCAAACTCTGATCCTTTAGGATTACCAACCCCACCCCACCCCGGACTGGCCCTGCTCTCAAGCCTTTAAATAGCAGCCTGGTGCACATAATTTTTTTAAGGCAAAGGGAAAAGTCTAGTAAGAAGTTAGTGCCCATCATTTCCTCTAAGTATGTGTAAACTGTGAGATGTTCAGGATTTGGTTTGGGCACCGACATGCTTCTTGTCAATTCCAAATGATGGCATATAGAAACTTTTAGCAACCAGGATTTCTCAGTGTGGTCAAAATAATTTGTGTTTTGCTTATTGGTGGGGAAATGGAGTTGAGTGTTCTGTTCTAAAATACAGTATACTTATTTAGAAGTGCATTCTATCTAGAGTTGCTGTTTCACTCCTTCAGTGGCTTTTGATCCCGTCAAAGCCTTCATGAATGCAAGAGTAGGAAAGACATTTTTTTGTAGATTCCCCTTTCCTGCTGCAAGCATTCTCCAGAATGGAAACAGAATAAGAATAAATGGCCTCTGTCCCTTTTGCCTGTCCCTGTTAACAGAGGTGTCTACTGTTAGCCATTCACAAACAGAATGGCAGCATTGAGCCCCCCCCCCTCATTGATTTAAGACCTCTCCTCATTCCAGAGGGGAGGAGTTGCGAGCGGGAGCCGGTTCCCGGCGCTTGCAGGGGGGCGTGTCCGGCCCCCTGCATCAGCCCCTATCCACTGCCGCGCCAAGCCCCTCGGTTGGCCAATGGGGCTAGCTGGGGGGCGGGGCGGAGTCTGGCTGCTTTTAAACAGGCACAGCAGCACCATTGCCCTATTCTGCTTCCTGCTCGCATCAGATCCCACACTCCTCCTTCCTGCTAAAGAACAGCTTGCAGCATCTACCCAGGAGCAGCAGAGCAGAGCTCGGTATCGTGTGTCTGTGCGTGCGTACTTGGCGAGTGCTTGGGGGGAGCCGTTTATCAGCGCTATGGAGTGCGTGTTGCCATGCGGGGAGTCTTTTCCTTCCTGATTGCGCTCTGGCGGTTGTGGCTTCAAACTCCGGGGTGGAGTCAAGCGTTGTGCTCTTCTCCGATGCCTAAAGCCAATACCTCTCACATGTTATAACCAATAAAGTTGTGGCCTTATTTTGCCCATTAACCTAAAATCACGCGTCCTTGTGTTTTATTTACTCCACGCGGGTGGAGGGTCGTCGACTCGCAAATGGAAGTTGTTAAATCATGTAGGTTTCTAGCTGCACATTCCAATCTTAAATACATGGACTCAAGTCTATGCTGCTGTTGCTGCAAGTGTCCATGTCATAGCAGTTAGAAAGGTTGAAGGTGCTTCCAGACTGCAGCTGGTTTCAGTGCTTGGCTTATTCGTCTTTCAAGAAATGGACAACCCAATCCGTAAATCCAGTAAATGGTTTCATTCTCGTTTAGTTCCAATACATTTAGTGGAAAGATGCAGGCTTAATGATTCTGGCTTTCCTGATAAAAAGCCAAACGTTAGAAAGATTTAACACCTTTTGTAAGTCTGGGAAAATTAAACAAAACCATAGGCAGCTGGATCTACTCTTCTGTGACTATTTCACATATTCTTGATACCAGAACCCCTTGTGTCCTTTCAGTTTAAGCCTCGGTAAAAGTATTCATTTTTTAACCAAACTTCTCCCTTAAATCTTTTAGTGTTTTCTCATCCTATAGGCAAAAATGTCATACTGGTTTTTAAATCTGTGGACTTATTAGAACAGTAAGTATGCACACCTTGCAGGGTAGTCCTGTAATGTTTACTCTGATGTAAGTCCCATTCCATGTAGCGGGCTTACTCCCAGGTAAGCATGTTTTGGATTGGAGCCTTAACGAATTATAGTGAGAGGGGCAGCTATTTAAGGTCATTGCCCCCTTGATAAGGTTGGTAAGTAAGCATAGAATTACAATTTCTGCTGTAACTTAATACAGTTGAAATGTAGCATAAGACTTTACATGTCTATTCAGACATAAGTCCCACTAATTTCAAAGGCGCTTACACCCAGGCATAGGATTGCTGCCTCAATATGTGGGCACAGGATTGCAGCCCTAATAATTGAGCCATGAGTGTCAAGTGCCACTAAAGAAAAGAAAAAAAACCCAACAGAGGTTTCAGTTGCCTAGGCAGTGACCATAAAGGTAGCAAGCGAGCTTGGTAGCAGCACTATTACAATAGCCGAAACATTAAATAATAATGAAAACTTAGTAGAATCTTATTTGCATCAGAATTCTTGGGCCATATAAATACACCGAAAGAAGACAGCTCTGAAATAATTGAAGGTGTAAAATAATTGTCCTCATTTTGGGGACTTCAGGCTATCACTGTGTTACATCTCTGATGCACATTGAAACCTGCTAGATACTAATCTTATAAAGATGTGACTGGAATTGATTTTGCAATGCAGTGCTTTTCCTTCAACTGCAGAATTCCTATGGAAAAAATATCTGCCGGAGTGGAAAATGCCCAGTAGGGCTGGGCGATGTATCGCTTCATCGTCCAAAATCAGTTTGAAGTCCACATTGTGATAACAGTTTCATAATGTTTGACATTATCGATATATCTCAAATCACTGTGTGTGCGTGTGTGTGCGCTTTGTAAAAAATTGTGATACGGGAAAAACTCTGAAGCCGGTCATCACTTCTCTCATGATTCCTGCTGCCCTTGTTGATATAGACCCCTAAGTAGTAGTAGTTGCTAGGACATTACCCCGTTCCCCTCTACGTAGTTACATCCTTATTTCAGACATCGTGATATATCATTATTTCGTGATATTTTGCTGGTGATATATCATGATGTTGAAAACCAGATATCGCCCAGCCCTAATGGCCTGTTAGCATTTAAAAATCATTATCAATCTCTTTTGCATTCTGCTTTTCCACAATGATGCTCCAAGCGGCTCTTGAAAATTTCCTTCTCTTGTGTAGGAATTTAACATATAAGTGAGCATTACATGTGAAAGACAGAGCCGTGTGGATTTAGAAGGCAAGAGCTATAACTAAGAAGATTTAGAAGGAAAGAAAGTCTTCCCCTCTTGGGTTTTTCCTGCAAAATGTATCTGAATTTTGCATTCAGGTTTTAATGGGTGATTACATAGTTTACATAGGTGATTATGACCCAGTGGGTCATTCCTGTTCTGCAAAATTAGACAGATTCACTATTGCTATGAGCTTTGACTCTTCTTGACCAGGTCAGTGTCTTGGAAAAGGGAACTGTTTCAAGAGCAATTCTTAAGATAAGCAGAGTGTGGGGGGGAATCAGCCATGCTGTTCTACTTTCAAGAGTAACAAAGCCATCTTCTTGTCAGGTGACAATATTTTTAGATGTTTGATGTAGTTCTCAAAAGGTGGGTGGAATTGTCAGGTTGCTTTTAAAAGTGAATGGTGCATGCCTTTCAGATACAGAGAGACAGAATTTACAAATGTTGCATGATAATGTCGCACGCATTAGTCCTGGTTACCTTGGTGATTGCCACTTAAATGATGAGAGACTCGACTTAACAGTCTCTGTGACTAGGATGGGGAGCAGGGAGAATCCTCCAAACAATTTGAAGAAAAATGCATTTGTTGTGTTAGGGTGGCTAAGTGAGATTAGGTTAATGTCCAGGCAATATGGCTGTATCTTCAGTGGGGGTGGAGTAGAAGCCAGAGAGCATGGAAAGGGATATCTAGGAAGATTCTCCCTATTTGACGTTTTAAGAAGTTCAATCCTTCAAAATTGTTGTGTCCCAAACTTGTTGTTAGCACTGATTTTTCAATCGCCTTCTAAAACACGGTCTCAAGTCGTTTTATACAGGGCCTACCCGGAGATGCTGAGAATTGAACCTGAGACCTTCTGCATGCAGAGCAGCATCTCTACCACTGAGCTACTTCAATGCATTGCAGGGGGTGGACTAGATGTCCCCTGGGTGTCCCTTCCAACTCTACAATTCTATGATTCCCCTAGGTTGTGGCCTTTCTCCTAAGGAATGAAGTTGCAAACCAGCCCTTATAATCTCAGTGTCAGAATGCTCAGCTTCGGAGTGTTCCTTTTTTAATCTGGTAAGTGCAGGTCATGTCCACACCGTACATTTAAAGCACGACGATACCGCTTTAAGCAGTTATGGCTTCCACCTAAGGTTTTGGGGAAAGAACCGTAGCTCAGTGGTAGAGATTCTGCCTTGCATGCAGAAGACCCCAGGTTCAATCCCCGGCATCTCCAGGTATGTCTAGGACAGCTCCTGCCTGAAACCTGCTGCTGCCAGTCAGGTCCAGTGGTGTCCAAACTTTTTTCAAAGAGGGCCGACCAAAGGGCCAACCAAGTTGGTGAGCTTTTTTAAAGGATTTTACCCCAAAGTTGTTGAGCTTTTTCTTAGGATTTTACCCCAGGAAATAAACTGCCACAGGGGCTGGATTAAACTGACCGGTGGGCTGGATTAGGCTCCCAAAACGGACTTTGGAACATGCCTGGGTTAGACAATACTCAGCTAGATGGACTGTTGTTCTGGCTCAGTATATGGCAGCTTCTTAGGTTCCTGTGTTCCTATTCCTCAGAGCTGCACAGTGGTCCATGGGGTCACGAAGAGTCGGACACGACTGAACAATAACAACAACAACCTCAGGTTACAGACTCTACTAACCCGGAAGTAGTACCTCGAGTTAAGAACTTTGCTTCAGGATGAGAACAGAAATCGCGCCGGCAGCACAGCGGCAGCGGGAGGCCCCATTAGTTAAAGTGGTACCTCAGGTTAAGAATGGTTTCAGGTTAAGAAAGGACCTCCAGAACTAATTAAGTACGTAACCAGAGGTACCACTGTAGTCCGTTAAGGGTGCTGAAAGTTGTTAGGAAGTTCCTATTCCCCTCTCAGAGTTACAATTCCCAGTTCCCTTCGAGGAGGGATTGATTGTTAAGCCACCCTGAAAAGTGCAGTTCTGTGACACATGCACACCTAAGATATGTTTATCAATTAGAATTGACTGAACCATGGCCATAAGTTTGACATCTATACTGTTTTTCTTTATTGGAAGGCTACCCCTGCTGTGACCATTTCCTATATTTTCCCTCCTTCCACCGACAGGTGAAGACTTTCTTGTTCCAACCGGCATTTGGGAATTGGCTGCCTTTAATGAAAGGGCTGGTGCTATGCTGTTATTTATTATTGTAAATATTTGTATGGTTTTAACAGAGGATAGATAGATAGTTTTATTAGTTTTTATTGTATCAATATTTAATTGTTTTTTTTTTAATGATTGTTTCCCACCTGTTTTTAGTTGTTCTTATTCTTATCTGTAAGGTGCCTTGAGTCCTTGTCCGGGAAAAATGTCGAGGCGCTGTGGTTTAAACCACTGAGTCTCTTGGGCTAGCTGATCAGAAGGTAGGCGGTTCGAATCCCCACGACGGGGTGAGCTCCCATTGTTCAGTCCCTGCTCCTGCCAACCTAGCAGTTTGAAAGCACGTCAAAGTGCAAGTAGATAAATAGGCACTGCTCCAGTGTCAAGGTCAATGGCGTTTCCGTGCGCTGCTCTGGTTTCGCCAGAAGCGGCTTAGTCATGCTGGCCACATGACCCAGAAAAACTGTCTGTGGACAAACGTCGGCTCCCTCGGCCAGTAAAGCGAGATGAACGCCGCAACCCCAGAGTCATCTGCGGCTGGACTTAACTGTCAGGGGTACCTTTACCTTTACCTATTCTTATCTGTAAGGTGCCTTGAGTCCTTGTCTGGGGAAAATGTGAGGTATAAATAATAATCATAATAATGATAATATGGTTTGAAGGCACATGAGGTTACCACCTTGCTGAAGTCTGGTATGTGGCTTGATGTATGACTTGTCTAGTAAATATATGAACACCATATTTGGGTTCCATGATGGAAGAATGCGAGGATATATATATATATGTTAGAAAATAAGTAAACATTTAAAACTTTAAAATATTTAAAACTTTAAAATATGTGCCTTGAGATTCTTGTTATACCTCTTTCATTCCCTGCTGTTTATATTGTATCATATCCTTCATTTTTATGGGTTACAGCTGTATTGTAATGTCCTTTTCGTTGCTCTAAGCTGCCCGTGGAACTTTGTCATTGGGAGGCATCTAAATATTTCAAATAAATAAATAAATTGCCCCTTCTGGCCATGTACACAGAATTGATATCCGCACCGTATATTTGTCTGTTGCCCGAGGAGCAAATGGCACGTGGGAAAGGTCGGCCCTTTTGGAGAGGGCAGAGTGTGGCTCGTGCTGGTGGTGAGCATATTAGCCTCAAATACAAAAAAAGTAGGTTACAGCGACTCAGAAGTTCTCATATCACATCACATTTTGTGTGAGCATCTTTGCGTTTTCGGCGTCTTGCTTTTCTTTTCTGCTGCTGAGCTCGGGTCGCAGCTGGGTTCTTTCACGCCCTTGGGATGTGAAAAGTGACTCTGCTGTCCAGAAAATAATCTGTTGTTAAACAGAGGTGACATTATTTCCCCAAATGCTACCTAGTTGCAGGTTTTCACAACTCATAAGACTTTTCACGGTCTCTTTCTCTCTCTATTGATATTGATTTTTTTTTTCCTTTCCGTTGGAAGACTTGAAATCTAGACACTTATCAGGGAGAATGTTGCATTATGCTTTTCTTCCATAATAACGGTTTCCAAGGAGAATAGGTTTGTTCTCCTGTATGATGAACCTCCTATATGTGGTGACAGTCTCTGAAATTTGAGGCACAGTTGAAGACTTGAGAGTGTGAGGCCGAGTATTGTTGTTTCTTGGTAAGTGGCGACTGATGGTTGTAACAATGGCATTAGGAGGAGACCCTAATCCGGGCATAGGCAAACTCTGCCCTCCAGATGTTTTGGGACTACAACTCCCATCATCCCTAGCTAACAGGACCAGTGGTCAGGGATGATGGGAGTTGTAGTCCCAAAACATCTGGAGGGCCTTGTTTGCCTATGCCTGCCCTAATCCTTCAAACTAAACATATTCCATAAACTCCATATATGCTCCCTCTTTTCATGTGTTTGGTTTTCTTGTTTCTTATTCCATCTTACAGAGCAGTAGTTTGTTGTGATGGCCAAATGAGACAGACCATTATCACTACTAACTAGGATTATCACCACTGATCATGGCTTGCAGACGCTCTTCAAACACATATGAATTATCAGAAATTAAGGAAATCTTTCTCTAGAGAAAGGGTGTGTGCCTCTCATTAGAGCTTTTTCTGGAAGAGAGGTACATATTTGAACATTTCTTGCTTTTAAATAACTTGATTTTTTAAAAATTCAGTAAGTACTCGAAACTTTTCATGTAATAGCAGGGGGAAGGTTTTTTTTTTTACATTCAAATGCACTTTGCTAGATTATTCAGTGGTGTTTTTTTAATGTAAGTATGCATTAAAGTTTAAAATCAAATACTGTATTTTGAAACTTTCTCAAGGAAGAGGTTTTTTAATAGGGTATGGATCTATGAATTGGGGCATGAAATGCTATGATTAGAAATGTAGCAAGTGATGGATGATAGCTTGTGTCTGCCATTGTGTGAAATATGGGTGTGTAAATACTTCATGCTTATCATCCAAGAAAGGTAATCAAGGGGTGGACAGTTTCTTAATGCATTGTCAGTCTGGGCAGAGAATCCAACACTGCAAAGTTTAATTTTGCTAAATCATAACTCATGCATGTGTGTATGCCACAGTGCATAGTTTGTAAGAAATGTTCTAGGTTTTTGAGCCACAATTTCCAAATGTATTTCCTATGTGCCTGCCCCATTTCAGTATCTTGGTGTGCTTTGCACATATACCTACAAACACCTGAGGATATACACCTGGGATATAATTACTACTAAAAATTTAAGTGCTTAATAACAGCTAAGATTCCTCTCTAGCCCTAAAGTAGTAAACTAATATGAATTCTCCCCTTTAGTAATCTTTAATGTTACAGGATTCCTAAAACCTTTTATGGCTGTCTATGTAATCCTCATAAACAGGCATAGGCAAACTCGGCCCTCCAGATGTTTTGGGACTACAACTCCCATCATCCCTAGCTAACAGGACCAGTGGTCGGGATGATGGGAGTTGTAGTCCCAAAACATCTGGAGGGCCGAGTTTGCCTATGCCTGGTCATAAGCATCCATGCTCATGTAAAATGCTGGTAAGTAGAATTTTGGAGTGCCATGGGATTCTTTCATTTGTCCAGATTTTTTTAAAAAACATAGTGATGTGTGTGCACACGATCCAGATTTCTACCTGCTACTGGTTGTACTGTAAAGATGTAGGTACAATATATTGTTTCCTCTATTTGACCGTAAAACAACTTGAGTCAACTATTACTATTTAATAGTACAGGCAAGGGAAAGTGAGCCTACAGATAGGGTACTGGGAAACGATTATCACCATTCTCACTCAAATTATTCTCACACTGGAAATTTTTGAGTTTATGCACAATTTTTAATCTGTAGTAGTTTTATATAAATGGGATTTTTCTGTGTTGTGAATTTCCTTACATTTGTTAGAGGCAACATGAATGACAAGCATGCTATAGCAGGATGTAAAATTTTGGGTTAAAACAATGGAGTATGTATTGCCTCAAATGGTGTCTGAACTCTTACTAATGAAAATTTAACAATCTCTGTGTTTAGCTAAGAGAGGTTTTGTAATAAAGTCGTGACTGTGTGCAGTTTAGCAAACATTAGGTTCTCCATCAAAAGGAAAATTATTCAGTCAATAAGAGTTAATGCTTTGTTTTAACACCAATCTTTATCTGTTTTAGCATCAAATACACCTTTTGGGAACAGAAAAGATGAGCAAATAAAGCTAATTGTAATGGAGATTTGATACATTACCCAAACACAATTCTTAGTTAACACTCCATAACACCTGCACATAACCCCATTGTAATTGTAAGAGAGTAAAGAGCACTTGAACAGATGACTTTATTTATGCTTTGCCTGGCTATTTCAAACATGGCAAAGCCCTTGTCCAGATAAAGTATTGCATCTTGACACATTGCTTCCATTTGGACAATCTCATTCATTGGCTGTAGCTTCGAGACCTCAAAATCTTGTCAGTATGCCTTATCGTGCCTTTTAAAAGAGAGAGAACCTTCAAGCTGGATGAAACAGGAGGGCAAAGGGATATGGGTCCGGGAGCAAATATGAACCAAGTGGAGAGTTCCTTGATAGTACTTCTGCATATGAATTGGGACTGAAGTAATTTGTACAGGTGGCATATTTCTAAGATTTTTGAGGTATAAACCTCCACAGTGTTAAATTACGATCAAAAAGTTGGGTCTGTCTGCTGTCCCTCAAAATTGGCAAAAAGTGAGAGGAGCCACACAATCCATTAATAATAATATTATAATAATTTATTATTTATACCCCGCCACTCTGGGCGTCTCCCAACATAATATTAAAAACACGATACAACATCAAACACTAAAAACTTCCCTAAACAGGTTTGCCTTCAGATGTCTTCTAAAAGTCAGATAGTTGTTTATTTCCTTGACATCTGATGGGAGGGCATTCCACAGGGAGGGCACCACTACTGAGAAGGCCCTCTGTCTGGTTCCCTGTAACTTTGCTTCTCTCAATGAGGGAACCAGCAGAAGATCCTTGGAGCTGGACCTCAGTGTTTGGGCTGAATAATAGGGGTGGATACGCGCCTTCAGGTATACTGGGCCAAAGCTGTTTAGGGCTTTAAAGGTCAGCACCTACACTTTGAATTGTGCTTGGAAATGTACTGGGAGCCAATGTAGGTCTTTCAGGGCTGGTGTTACATGGTCTTGGCGGCCACTCCCTGTCACCAGTCTAGCTGCCGCATTCTGAATTAGTTGTAGTTTCCGGCTCACCTTCGTAGCCCCATTGTGTTCCACAGAAAGAAAAGAGTTGGGAGGGGTTGAGAGGGATATATATTAGTATACATCTTCCGGTACTGTATGTGGGCTGTCTTGCTTGTGCTGTTGAAACTCACAACTGTGGTTTTGATCAGGTGTAATTGGTGCAAGATTAAGTATTGCATCAGGGCAATTACTCTAGAGCAGCCTTTCCCAACTCTGGGTCTCCAGATGTTGTTGGACTATATATCCCATCGTCCTTGACCACTGGCCCTGCTGGCTAGAGATAATGGGATTTGTAGTCTCAACAACCTCTGACAACCCAAGGATGGGAAAGGCTGCAGACGGTTGTGAAAAGGATGAACCATTTGGAAGTCCATCCAGGTATGTCTAAAGTCTTGCTAGGCACATTAGTTCAGCCCCAGTTGGTCTGATGTGACAGAATTTCTTTTGTTGTGGAAGTTCGTTATGGAGTCTATAAATACGTTACAGAAAAACAGGTCATTGGAACATGGAATCTTGAGAAACGATGTAATTTTTCACATTGGGTTGTATTTCTTTAAGAGAAGATGTTGGCTGAAGTTGATGTTTACTTCAACTGAAGTTTGGATGTTCTTCCAGTACTCTCTTGTCCCTCACCCTTCTCTCCCCTATTTCAAGAGGTAATGGAAATCCTTACTAGATAAAAACAGTGGCATGGTGTTATTGATTCAGCGCTAAGACAACAGATAACTTGATTAGGATCCTGCCAATAAAGCTTGCCTCCAGTTAGATTAAGAAAAAAGAGAGAGTAAAACAAAACCCACAGTTAGGGGTGTACGTTTATTCGGGCCAGCCAAAGGATCACAAAATAGTGCCAACCTTCAAGTTCTGTAGAACTTTACATTGGGCAAAGTGTTCAACAAAATGCGTGGGAGGAGAGACAAGGAAAAAATTAAAAGCAAAAAAGTACAAAATTGGGCATTTGCTTAAGGCACGAGACACATCTGGGAAACAGCTGGCCATCTTGTTTTTTTCAGAATGGGGAGTAGTCATTGCTTCTTAGTTGCAGAATTCTAGGTTTGTAACCTGATACATGTAGTAGGGTTGCCATATGTCCGTAATCTGGCAGCCCATGTCCTTAAAAACCACTCAAAAAGTTAAAATTTTGTTTGCGATTTTGCAAGAAACAACAACTCAACAACTTTTGTGTCTGGATTTTCACTTTTTGAAATACGGCAACCCTAACATGTCGCATCTATCAGAGACCTATTAAGTCTGAAAACTCCATCTTGGAACTGAGGCTAAAAGCTGACCTCATGGCTATAACACCCACCCTAATTTTTAACTTTTTTTGCTTTTGTTTTTCCTTGTTTCTTTTCACTTTCTGCTTTTTTTTTATCTCTTTGCCTGATGAAGAACTCTGAAGAACTAGAACGCTTTCTACTGTTATTGTGACACTTTGGTAATAAAGTTATTGTCCAAGTTTGGATTTTGCAGTTGCTTTGTTTCTTATGAACCAGCTCGCACTTTTAAAGAAAGTAGAATATTTTAAAGCAAAAGCAAAAACCACTTCTGCATTACACTGAATGGCTTTAAAAGAGCGTTGGAAGATAAGGATATTTGTTCTGTCTCCTTAGAGGCAGGTAGGTAGCCGTGTTGTTCTGATGCAGTTGAAATAAATAAAAAAATATATAAAAAATTGTCCAGTAGCACCTTAGAGACCAACTAAGTTTGTTCTCGGTATAAGCTTTCAGGTGCATGCACACGAAAGCTTATGCCCAGAACAAACTTAGTTGGTCTCTAAGGTGCTACTGGACAATTTTGTTTTATTATTTATTTATTTATTTATTTATTTATTTATTTATTTATTTCCATAGAGGCAGTAATGCTTCTGAATGCCAGTTGCTAGAAGCCACATGAGGGGACAGGGCTCTTGTGCTTGGGCCCTGCTTGTGGGTTCCCCATAGGCATTTGGTGAGAAACAGATGCTGGAATAGATGGGCCATTGTCCTGTTCCAGAAGACTCTTCTTATGGTCTTACAAATCTACCACTTGTATGAAATGTCATTTCCTGTACACGCATGTAGGCCAAGTATGTGTGGACATGATCAAGCCCAGTTTTGTTGTCCATGTGGAGCCAGTGTGGTGTAGTGGTTAAGAGCGGTAGACTCGTAATCTGGGGAATCGGGTTCGCTCCTCCGCTCCTCCACATGCAGCTGCTGGGTGACCTTGGGCTAGTCACACTTCCTTGAAGTCTCTCAGCCCCACTCACCTCACAGAGTGTTTGTTGTGGGGGAGGAAGGGAATGGAGAATGTTAGCTGCTTTGAGACTCCTTTGGGTAGTGATAAAGCAGGATATCAAATCCAAACCCCTCCTCCTCCTCTTCTTCATCTATGGGGCAGTGACAAATGTGTTGGGAGAGGACTGAGTGGAAGAAGGAATGGAGGAATGCAGCGATTGTCTGAAAGCCATTCTTCACAGTGCAGTGAATAAATAATCAGCTCATTTTAGTTTTGTAACGGTAGAAAGATAGCATTTTATATACTGGAAAAGTGACACTGGATCCTCCCAGAAGAAGGGTCCTGGGGCTGATTTAGTCAAAGAACATAGTTCCCCAATGAAGAGGAAACTGACAAAACAATATTTACCGGTAGTTTAGAATTTAATTTTCATTTCATTGTTAGCTGCTCATGAAGCTGGTGAGCAAACGTTCTTGAATATAAAACTGTCTGGCTTATGCTCTACATGTTAATGTTTCAAGCAAAAAATCCAGTATTTGTTTTAAGGTGCTTATTGCACAATATCAGTGAGGAAAGTTAATTGAGAATTCTAATGTGATTCTCACTTTCTCTCCTCCTTGGTTTCTTCTGAATATGAATATTGTAGCAAAGCCAATTGCAAGCACCCTTTTCCCTTTAAAGAAAAGATTAAGTGGGTTTCATGCCGTGGATAACTTAAGAAGGGTCTTTCAAGATCTTACACTTTAAACGAATTGGCCAGACTTGAAGATTCTTTTTATTGCTCGCTTAATCCAAAGCGGTGCCAATATCTCTTGTGGAAAACGATAATGTGGAAAGGATGTATGGGACTTCACTAGCAGGAACATGAATCTGAATGAATAAATGCAAGTGAAAGGGGAAGTTAGAGAAATCTTAATAGAAATCTTCAATTAGATAAATGGAGTGGGTGCATGTGACAAGACACAATGTCACTTGCTAGCTGTTGAATGTTGCATGAATTGTTAAAAAATACTGAATACAAAATGTAGCATATAGCAAAATAAGCAGTTGTAAAAACAGACCAAAATTTGGTACTTCGGAAAGGTTCCGGGGTAATTGAATGTGGTTGCTCGGGTGATGGCTGATTCGGAATATATAAAGTGTAATAGTCTGATTTAAATTATCTTCTTAGATAAAAGGTTCAAGGAAGACCCCAGTTTGTGGTGCATGGATACACTTTTGGAGATATGTGCCAACATGATTCAAACCATATCAGAATATGTTCATGAAAATATTCATTTGCATTGCTCTGCTCAAATGTTGTCTCTTATCCTGCCTAATTTTGTGGCGTTGGCCCTCAAATAGTGTACCGTCCCTTGGTACTTCAGCTGTGCTTAACTGCTTTTTTACTCAGTTTTATTCCTTTCTGTGCTTGCAATCTTTTAAATATATTTTTAATTGACTTTGCTTCAGTTCAGTCAGGTGATACGTTGACCCCTTTTGTAACCTAAAGATGGAAGCTAAGTACCAGAATAGCTCAAGTTAAGCTCAAATGTAGGCCAGAAACATTGTTAAAAAACAAAAAACAAAAAATCTGAGGAAGGCTTTTGTCTATTATGCAGACCATGGACCAATTACCATAGGACTAAGTGTGCAGGGTTTTTTTTAAATAGTACTCTCCCCTTCCATTCAGACTAAAGATTCTAACCCAGGCATCCCCAACCTACGGCCGTCCAGATGGTTTGGCCTACAACTCCCATGATCCCTAGCTAACAGGACCAGTGGTCAGGGATGATGGGAATTGTAGTCCAAAACTTCTGGAGGGCCGAAGGTTGGGGATGCCTGTTCTAACCTGCCGCTGGTGGTCCCATTCTTAATTGAATCAAACAGCTCTGCTCTCTAGGAATCTATTAATTGTATATTGATATGAGGGTGTACAAGGAAGGATGAGAGAGATTTGGGGAGATGCTAATTTCGAGAGGCGACAATTTCCCTCATCAGCTTTTGAAAGGAGGCTCACTGCCCCCCTTTTTTTGTTAGGCACTTCCCATTTAGAACATCATCTTAAAGGGGAGACTGACACTCAGCTGTTCCAAAATTGCCTTTAAGTCACATTTGGGAGATTTAAAGTTGCTGTGTGTTGTTTACTCAGTCAGAAGCGAAGTGTATCCGTGTACCTCTATTTTTCAAGCGTGTGAGAGTTGTTTTTTTTGCACCCACTTTGATGAAATATCTTTGCTCCACAGAGGAAGTTTCACTAGTTTACAGACTATTTTACAGAACACAAAGAATTCAGAGGGTCCATAGGAAATCTAGCAAGTAAATCTTGCAGGCCCTCAGCCAGGTTCTCTCACAATACAACTGCTTTTTAGAGTGAAATGAAAAGCCGTGAAGCATGCAGTGATGTGGGGGATAATGCGAGGAGATCATTAATTTTGTTTTGCATCAAAATATTAAAACTGCAAACAAACAAAGCCAACCACCCTTTTCTGATTTCTTTTAAAGGAATACATGGAAACTACACCTTTCCTCGCTTTAGTTTTTTTTATTATAAAAAAACCAATTGCCTTTATTTAATAATTAAAAGATATAGTATATGAGGTGTACCTATATAGCAATAAGATTTGATACGGCATTTCATATTTAAGGCGGGATGACAAATACGCGTGGAAGTAATTTGAAGAAAATTGAAAATTCTCCAATTTGCCAGCAGCTTAAATATTGGATGATTAGTCATAGGAATAGGGATGGCACTAAAGCGAAACTAGTTCATTCATTGCTACACAGAGAATTTTATAACTCCCGTACCTAATTTTAATGCATCAAAATGCCTTTTCCCCCTTATTACTGTCGTCTGTCCCGTCCCCCTTGTAAGATGTCAGCTTAGAGGACACACTAATTCTCCAGCTGCGCTCTGTGAACCATGTTCTAAGTTGGTTGAAGATCCACTTCTATAACTATTGAGCCACGACTATTAGTGGTGACCCATACTGCTCTTTGTTTTCCCCATGGATGGCTAGTGCTGGATTTTGGTGGGCTGAGCACAAAGTCCAGCTGAGCACAAAGCAGAGCACTGCGAACATTCCCCCAAGCCTTTATCTAGTTGATGCAAATGTAGTGATACAAACGTCATGGCTGATATGGGGCAAGTATCTCAGAAAATCTGAATCCAAAGAGAGGATGCATGGCTTCTAATTTCTTTCCGGGGCTGGATCTAGACACATCAAATAAGCGATTTGGTTAAATGCGTTGTAAAAGTTAAACCTCATACAGGGAATTCCCGTTGGGGGAAAACGGGACTCCCCTGCGCCATCTGGTGTCACAGTGTTATAACGCATACAAAGTGTTTTTCATCTGAGTCCCAGGCCCAATGTGAAATGCTGGTTTCGACACGTGGAGCTTAACGTTATTTATATAAATGCCAAAATAGGCACTGATGTCATTTTTAAGTATAGAAACCAATTGCACATGGGTTAAGATATGAGCATTCCTAGTTAAAATGCACAGTTGCCAAAGAGGCCACTCCCTGCAAGGCTCTTTCCACCTGACTTAGGGGGCGAGGCCCACACTCACCAGCCCTACTGAAGAGGCTCCTCATGAGGCTGGAGGAACATCGCCCGGCTATTGTTTTATTAATTTATTATGCTGTAAACTGCTTTGAGATTTTTATTAAAAATATAAAACAGTATACAAATTTCTCAAATAAACAAACAATAACCAATTTTAAAACTGAGAAATAGTCTCTATAGCACAACAGCATCTAATGTGTTTCTCCTTTTAGAACACCTTAAATCCACAGTACTCTGTACAAGAGGCTGGAGGTATCATATCCACCTTTGCTGAAAAATTTGATCAGGTTACCTATATAGTATTTCTCATGTATTCCCTGCAATGCATTTACCCATTGCTGTTTAATCAGTGTGGTAAACTTTTTAAAGTAGAGGCATCTGGGTTTTATTTTTTTTTAATGCAACTGAAAATGATGCAACCATTTCTTGGACATTACAGAGTCAGCTCCTTTTATTAAATCGTTGGTGCCTTGGCTTAGAATGTCAGGTTTTCC
Source organism: Lacerta agilis (assembly GCF_009819535.1). Lineage (NCBI taxonomy): Eukaryota > Metazoa > Chordata > Lepidosauria > Squamata > Lacertidae > Lacerta > Lacerta agilis. The sequence continues at coordinate 98,500,263 of NC_046313.1, read as the reverse complement.
CTTTAACCCAAAGCATTTTTAAAAAATGATTTAAAAAAGGAGCATCGTATAGTATGGTTTCTTTCTTAACATGAATGCTGCTACAGATTTACTGTCACTCTCGGATTCTTCCTCACTTGAAACATAGGCTGATAATTTATATGGAAGCAAGTACTTCCACTTGATAACTCAGAACCATTTCAGTGAACAGAAAAAAGTGTTCAAACCTTTGGGGCCAATTAGCACTCCTCTTAACACTGCTGCGAAGTCTCTGAAGCACTTAGAACTGTAGCTTGTGGAGGGTGGGCAGATCTTGACAGAGAGCAACATGTTCCTTTGGATGTATGATCTTGAGGCATTGCACCAGCTCAAGGAACTGTTTGGCAGTTGCATTTTTTTCCATGTGATATATGCTTGGCAGAACAACCCCATTACATATTATTTGTATGCTGATCCTTGTTTTGGACCCACACACACATCGGCGGAGAGCACTTAAGCCCGTTCTGCCCCTTTTCATGATGTCTTTATGACGTTTTGGAGCTACTTCTAGGTTCGGCGCCGTGTGTGCATGTGCGATCATGCATCATTCGGACACGCCTAAACCAGGAGTTGCTTGTATTAGCGCAGCATAGCCTTCTGGTGTTTTGGAGAGTGCTGTTGTGCTTAGCTTTTTGCCTGCGGACTTACCTCTGTTGGCCATTGTGGAGAATTCAATGCTAGACTAGATAGACCTTTGGCCTGACCCAGCAGGGCTCTTCCTATGGAGTATTGCTTCCATCAGAGTACTGCTTCCATCAGCCATGCTTGCAAGTTGTAGTCCAAAATACCTTGAGGTTGGGAAAGGCCAGTATACTTATATACAAAGAACTTTTGTTGGAGGGGAGTGATTGTCTAGACCTGCTTCAGACTGGCCTGGTCCCCTGGTCTTGTACTCAGTGGCCTTGTTCCCCCTGACAAATGACCTCCTCTGGGAGAGAGACAGGTAGGGTGAGGTTGTGTTGATTATCCTAGATGTCTTAGCAGCATTTGATACCATTGACCTTGGTACCTTACTAGACAGCTCTGCAGGTTGGGAGTCAGAGGTATAGTGGTTCTGCTCCTGCTTGCAAGGATGATAACAGAGAATGGCATTGGGGGGCTGGCTAAATCTAGTTCCCAAATGGTGTGTTCGGGGTTACAGCAAAGTATAGAACCAATCTGCTAAATTCATTTATTTCCTTTTCTAATGGGCACAGCCGCCCCTTTTAGAGATTATCAGCTGTGCTGGGATATAGAATTTATAGGTCGAACCTTTAAAAAGAAGAGCAGTATTCTAAAATACCGTAGAGAAACTCATCTATAAAAGTTGTGTTTTAATATCAAAAATACTTTAATGGAAACATATTTTTTAAAAAATCCAATAGAACTGGGTTTCCTTCAAATAATATTTAAACAGAAAACATCATTGTCCCCCCCCCCCTTGTTTGGAGTGCTTTTAAGTTAGCACTCTTGTCTGTTTTCCCCATCCTGCTCTTTGACAGGTACTTGGAGAAGTCATCAAATGCCTGTCATTTCTAATTGTTCAACAGCAGCAGAGGGGAAATTGTTGTTATGCCTCTGTGTCAAAGCAAACTCTAGTATGAAGTTTACTGTGCTTATATTAATCTAATGTGTAAAAATGCTGCTTATATTTTGTATTCAATTATGAGATCATTGAAAGAAAGGTCTTTAAAGCTTCGGTTTAGTTTGCAACTGACATGAAGCTGAACTTTGGCTATGTGTGAATGTACAAGCATGGCTGGGAGCATGCGGGCTCCCAGAGAGGAGGTTTGGCTTAGCATGTCGTCTAAACCCGGGACAAGCCATGAGTGGGAATTTATTACCGTAGTTCTGTAGGGTCCTCGGTTAGTTGCTCATGAGTAAGCAGGTAAAACTCTGAATTTTCCTTTTTAAGTTTTATTGTGCAAACAATGTACAGTGCAGAGCTAAAAGGTTCACGTCTGTATCAAGCGTCGGCAGAATCCGGGAATGGCCCCTTCCGGTTCGGAACCGAACAAAAGAGCTTCAGTATGCGAAAATCCCGCCTCCCATCCTTTTGTTTCACCCCTCGACGTCTTTGGGGCGCCGGAAGCTGCGTGTCTCTGTCACCGCCTCTTGGACTAGAGGAGTGCAGGGTCTTTCCGGCATCCTCAGAGCTGCTACCTTCCATTCCCTGGAAGGCATGCCCCTCCCCTCTGGAAGCCTCGCTACTCCCTCCGCTGCCAGAAGGGTTAAATGGGACCGGGGCTCTCTGTAGCATCCTGAGAGCCTTTCCACCACCATGCGCTGCGCCGGGGACAGTTCCCTGACAAGTTCAGGTTCGTACGTTTATTGTTCTAGCCAAGGGCCATGACAATCTTGCATTAGTCAATAGTATTAATAAAATAATACAGAACAAACCTCCTTAATATAAAAACCCGTAATATAAAAAAGACTGAGTATTTAAAAACTCTGACAGCTCCAATTCTAATATTATTTTACCTTTTTAAAATCCAATTTGCCAACATCCATGGTGTACCAGAGACACCAGCAGAGACCCAGGAGTGGGAAGTCGTAGAACAAACCTTGGTTATAGCTCTTAACCAGCCAGATGGGCGGGGTATAAATAAATTATTATTATTATTATTATTATTATTATTATTAGTCTGAAGCAAGATTTGGGCAACACGCATTTAGGATTTGTGCTATGATCATGCAAAAACGTCTTCTATGTTGATTGATCTTTCTTGTTCAGTGCATATTTTTTATTTTATCTTTTTATGTGCGGCTTTGGAACCCTTTGGTCCAAAAAGTGACATGAAGAACAAAGTTTGAGGCTGCAATCCTAGGCATTCTTACCTGGGAGTAAAGGTAAAGGACCCCAGACCATTAGATCCAGTCGTTTCCGGCTCTGGGGTTGCGGCGCTCATCTCACGGCGTACAGCTTCCGGGTCATGTGGCCAGCATGACAAAGCCGCTTCTGGCGAACCAGAGCAGCTCATGGAAACGCCGTTTACCTTCTCGCTGGAGTGGTCCCTATTTATCTACTTGCACTTTGACGTGCTTTCGAACTGCTAGGTGGGCAGGAGCTGGGACTGAACAACGGGAGCTCACCCCGTCGCGGGGATTCGAACCGCCGACCTTCTGATCAGCAAGCCCTAGGCTCTGTGGTTTAACCCACAGCGCCACCCGCGTCCCTACCTGGGAGTAAGTCCCATTAAATTCAAGGAAGCTTACTTCTGAGTAGACACACGCAGAGTGGTCTGCCTCTTAGTAGGCACAGTGGAACTCTGTAGCCACCCCTTTGCAAAACAGGCAATGCGCTGAAATAGTAGCCTCTGACTTAAAAACAATTTGGCAGTATATGCCGAAATACAACACTCCAGATTAGAGGATGCCACAACAGACCACTTTATTTCATGTAATTTCTCCCACCCACCCCACTCCCCCCCCCAGAGTAAATAACACCTTATTGAGCCGTGTTGAAGTATGTCGACTTATCCTTGCTAAGGTGGTTGTGAAGTTGTTAATTACTGTGAAGAAGCTTAGATATTAATGGAATTTTTACGTGCTTATCATTAGCTGGTGATGAGGATTCTAAGCGAAGGAAGAAGAGTTAATTTAATACGTTATTATTCATTCTCTCCTCTCTTTTTCTGGAGTTATTGAAGAACTTTCATTCTGCCTTTCACTCTTTATTAGAAAGTGGGGGGTATATGAAGGAAGGGCAGGGCACCGAGAAAGTCCCAGGTTCAGCCCTCAGGGCTGGGAACACGCTCTGCGTGAAACCCCGGAAAACACCTGCCAGCCAGAGAGAACCATACTGAGCTACATGAGCCGGTGTTCTGACTTGGTGTAATATATTCCATTATATTTTTAGAAGGAGCCCTTGAGAGAGACCATAGCTCAGTAGCAGAGCATATGCTTTCCACACAAGTATTTACACGCTCTGTATCCCTGCCCTGCCCCGCTTAAGCACCCCCTTTGCTATTGCTGGGAAAACAACCTCTGCCTGAAGAGAGGGAACTCCAGATCCACATGGCCTTCAGGTGCCCTTCCAGGAACCATAGGATCACACCCTCCACCGAGCCATTATTGTACCTTTCTTTCATTTTATCTTTTAAATGCCTTGAGCAATGTAGTGGAAAATCAGTTCTATAAATCTTTTTTAAAAAATATATATGAATAAAATAAAAAAATATATAAGCATCTACTGGGAGGCCTAGAGCAGTGTATAATTCCTAAATAAAAACTATTAACAGTGCATTCCTGTTACCTTTAACTCACAGTGTACCCACCATTCTTTAAAGCAGGGGTGGCAACCTGAGGCCCGTAGGCCGGATGCAGCCCAATCGGCTTCTCAGTCCGGCCCACGGACAGTCCGGGAATCAGCGTGTTTTCACATGAGGAGAATGTGTCCTTTTATTTAAAATGCATCTCTGGGTGATTTGTGGGGCATAGGAATTCGTTCAGCCCCCCCCCCCCAATATAGTCCGGCCTACCACATGGTCTGAGGGACAGTGGACCGGCTTCTGATCTATGCTTTAAAGTGTTCCATATCGTGCATCTGTTTACAAAGGGAGCCTTTCACTCACCATGCAGATTGGGTGATTTTTATTTTTTTATTTTTTTTGCAGAGCTCTGCAAATCAGTGAAAAAGTTAAGAGAAGGGATCTGTAGCATATACACTAGCTCTTAGCAGACATAATTAGAGTTTTAGGAAACACTGTGAAATTAAAGTATTTTTCAGTGGATTTTGGATGCTGACTTCTATTTTTAGAATGTATCTGGTATCTTGACTGTGTGCTCACGGCAACAATTTTTTATTTTTTTATCATGGCGGCAGTGCCAGGTGAACAATAAAACCGTAGCTTCTATCACTCAGGATCATCTTTCGAAATGGCTTTTATTGACTTATAAGCCATGTAAATAGACACCACTGCCCACTATAGAATCTTCTTGACAGTCAGAATAAAGAGCACCTGAGAACATCTCATAAGATTATCTTGTTCTTCTCTGTCACCTTTATTTTTGTATTGATTGAATTATCTGGTCAGCAGATAAGTCTGAATAAGCTATTATTTATTGACTCGGGCAGAAAGGTGAGAGATTTGCTGAAACATCTCTCTCTCTCCTCTCCCCACTTCCCTCTGCCAGTTCAGATAATTTAAGTTAAAGTCCTTTTTTCATCCCAGTACAATGGTGTACAGCTTTATTAAGAATGTGAATACCATTTTTTTGTTGTTGCACAAATTAGTTTTAGATTTCCCTGTCCTATCACAGTGGCTGCGATGAAAGGCACTGCAGGTAATATTTTAAGTCTTCTATTTTATGTCTGTGGGTACAGCTTCGTGAGTTCAATTATAGATATGAGCAATTTAGGATGTATTTGAATGGAATCCATCTGTTCTTGCTTTCTCATAAGACTTCAGGATTCTGCACTAAAATTACATTTCCGATATAGCAAAAGGAAACCAAGAGAAACATTCAATGTGCTATTTATGTCTCATGAGTAGCATATGTTTGGAATGTTCTTTCGAGTGATGTTTCATTGAATTTATTTTTCATTTTTATTTTTTTTAAATACTTTCTGCTCTAAAAATGGGTAGTTCATTTCTTTTCCCATTTTTCTCTTGGGACAGTTTCTTGAGGATGTTTTCTGTTCATTTGTGATATTCACGCCAAGCAGCATGGTCTAGCAATATACCTAACCTTCCTAGCTATTTCTTTATATTGTAATGTTAATCTCTTCTGCTGTGGGTTTTCAAAAAGCTGCGTCCCCATCTTTTGATAGTTTTAAGTCCACAGTGTTCAAGTTTACTGAAAGCTTTTGTACAAGGACACACGTTTGTGTTGCTGCAGAAGGCTTGTGCAGAAAGTGCTCTAAAATGGATTCAGAGCTATAAAGGCTAGTTTACTTCTGAAATTTGTGCTGGAACGAAAACTGTAAAAAATTCAGTTGAATCCAGACATTACTACCCCACAAGCAGAGCCAGGAGTCAGGGAAGAGATTTTTGCTGACTTCCCTTTCCCTTGCAGCTGTCAGTATACTCTACTGTGCTTTTCTGGGGCAGATGTTTTTTGGAGCATAACAGACTGCAGAGGTGGGGTGGAGAAATGCTGGTAGAATTCTTCCACTGCATCAGGAGCTTTCCATGGATTAATAATAATAATAATAATAATAATAATAATAATAATAATAATAATAATTTATTTATACCCCGCCCATCTGGCTTGGTTTCCCCAGCCACTCTGGGCACCTTCCAACAGAATGTTAAAATACAATAATCTATTAAACATTAAAAGCTTCCCTAAACAGGGCTGCTTTCAGATGTCTTCTAAAAGTCTGGTAGTTGTTTTTCTCTTTGACATCTGGTGAGAGGGTGTTCCACAGGGTGGAGGCCACTACCAAGAAGGCCTTCTGCCTGGTTCCATGTAACCGGCTTCTCGCAGCGAGGGAACCGCCAGAAGGCCCTCGGCACTGGACCTCAGTGTCCGGTTAGAATGATGGGGGTGGAGACGCTCCTTCATGTATACTGGGCCGAGGCCATTTAGGGCTTTAAAGGTCAGCACCAACACTTTGAATTCTGCTTGGAAACGTACTGGGAGCCAATGTAGGTCTTTCAAGACCGGTGTTATGTGGTCTCGGCGGCCGCTCCCAGTCACCAGTCTAGCTGCTGCATTCTGGATTAGTTGTAGTTTCCAGGTCACCTTCAAAGGTAGCCCCACAGAGCGCACTGCAGTAATCCAAGCGAGAGATAACTAGAGCATGCACCACTCTGGTGAGACAGTCTGCGGGAAGGTAGGGTCTCAGTCTGCATACCAGATGGAGCTGATAGACAGCTGCCCTGGACACAACATTAACCTGCGCCTCCATGGACAGGTGTGAGTTCAAAATGACTCCCAGGCTGTACACCTGGTTCTTCAGGGGCACAGTTACCCCATTCAGGACAAGGGAGTCCTCTACACCTGCCCGCCTCCTGTCCCCCAAAAACAGTACTTCTGTCTTGTCAGGATTCAACCTCAATCTGTTAGCCGCCATCCATCCTCCAACCGCCTCCAGACACTCACACAGGACCTTCACCGCCTTCACTGGTTCTGATTTAAATGAGAGGTAGAGCTGGGTACCATCCGCATACTGATGAACACCCAGCCCAAACCCCCTGATGATCTGTCCCAGCGGCTGCATGTAGATGTTGAAAAGCATGGGGGAGAGGACCTGAGGCATCCCATAAGTGAGAGCCCAGGGGTCTGTATACTCCACCACCACTTTCTGAACATGGCCCAGGAGGAAGGAGCGGAACCACTGTATAACAGTGCCCCCAGCTCCCAACCCCTCTAGATGGTCCAGAAGGATGTTATGGTCGATGGAGTCAAAAGCCGCTGAGGGATCCAGCAGAACTACGAAACAGCTCTCACCTTTGTCCCTAGCCCGCCGGAGATCATCCACCAGTGCAACCAAGGCAGTTTCAGTCCCATGATGAGGCCTGAATCCCGACTGGAAGGGATCCAAATGGTCTGCTTCTTCCAGGTGTATGGGCCTATTCTTCTTCCAGGTGTGCCTGGAGTTGTTCAGGAACCACCTGCTCAATCACCTTGCCCAAGAATGGTAGATTTGAGTCTGGACGATAGTTGGCTGTATTGGCCGCATCTAAAAATGGTTTGTTAAGAATTGGTTTAATAACCGCCTCTTTCAGCGGGTCTGGGAAGGCTCCCTCACAGAGAGAAGCATTCACCACCCTACGAAGCCCATCGCCCAGCCCTTCCCGGCTAGCTTTTATAAGCCAGGATGGGCAAGGATCAAGGAGACAGGTGGTTGGTTTCACTCGTCCAAGCAGCCTGTCCACATCCTCGAAGGTAACAGATTGAAATTGATAATAAGATTGGAATGCATAACCTGGATCCAAATCAGTATTTTTATAGTAAGTTAAAGATAAATGACCCCTGGACGGTTAAGTCCAGTCAAAGGTGACCATGGGGTGCGGCGCTCATCTCTCTTTCAGGCTGAGGGAGCCCTAGTTTGTCCACAGACAGCTTTCCTGGTCATGTGGCCAGCATGACTTAACTGTTTCTGGTGCAACAGAACACTGTGACGGAAACCAGAGTGCATGGAAACGCCGTTTACCTTCCTGCCGGAGCGGTAGCTATTTATCTACTTGCACTTTTGGCATGCTTTCGAACTGCTAGGTTGGCAGGGGCTGGGACAGAGAACGGGAGCTCACTCCATTGTGGGGATTTGAACTGCCAACCTTCTGATTGGCAAGCCCAAGAGGCTCAGTGGTTTAGACCACAGCGCCACCAGTGTCCCTTCTTTTTATAGTACTGATACATATAGGTAAGGGTACTTCAGTGGTCAGTCCAGTGACTCATTTGAAGCATGGGCCTGCCTTAAATAAATAAATAAATAAATAAATAAATAAATAACAAATTCTTATGTTCTCTGGATTTGGACTGCAGTTTAAAAAGTTAGAAATGAGAAATAATATGGTATGAAAAGATGTTGCATACCATGGTGGCGTATGCAACGATGGGACTATATAGTGGAAAACTAAAACCTTCAGAACTTCCCAGGAGGACTTTGGGTACGGCTGCCATATGAGGATTTCAAAGGCGGGATTTCAGAAGCCCAACAATTTTGGCCTCTATCTAAAGAAAAGCTCAACAGGAAGTGTGCAGGAAGTGCACACAGGTGACTCAGAGCATGTGGCCCACAATGCGAGCACCAAGCACCAAACAGAAATGAACTGTATGCAGGGTAGGCAGTTCCAGGTGAAAAATTCCAGATACATTACATATTTCACTGAAGTTGTAGTTGTTCCCTTAGGAAGATCCTGATGCCATCTTGTCAAGTTGGATAAACACACTTAGCACTTGCTCGGATCAAGTGGAATTAAACCAGCATTTTGTCAAGGTTACATTTGAATTTTCACTAACAGACCGTACAGCTATTGCAATAGCCACTTCAACTCGCATTACAAATATTGCATTTAGCTACTTTATCAAGGTGCTATTGGCAGTTATGCTTGGGCACTTTAACAGAACATTGCAGGTATTGCATTTAGCCACTTTGTGCATTTAATGATATCCCTGGAAAGTGTTGTACTTAGCCACTTTGTCAAGATTTCTCTCTCTCTCTCTCTCTCTCTCTCTCTCTCTCTCTCTCTCTCTTTAAATAATTGCAGTTTGTCATTTTAGCTGACTGCTGGTGTTTCAGAGCCGCTTTATGTGGCTGCTGTGAAGGCAACCATGTCATTCCAAGTTGCAAGTGTTGGGCTTAACCAGTTTATCAGCAGAATATGGATATATTGCACATCCCGGTTGTATCTAGCTACTGTTTTAGAGCCACAGTGGTGTAGTGGTTAAGAGCGTTGGACTAGGACCTGGTAGATCCGGGTTCAAATCCCTATATAGCTAGGAACCTCACTTGGATGGCTTATTGTAACCCGCGTCACGGGGTTGTTGTGAGGATGAAATGGGAAGACGGAGAGCTATTTATGCCTCCTTGAACTCCTCGGAGGGAAGGCGGGATATAAATGTAATAGCATATAAACAAACAAACAGATAATAAATGGTGAGTGCAGCTCACCTGGCCACTTGATCCTGCAACCTTACACACTTTGCACTGCCGTAAATGCTTAACCATAAATAAGGCACCAGCTTCAGTCATTTTCAGAAACCCAAGTACAAATTGCGCTGAAGTGCTTTGACAGTGATTTCAGCTGATTACTTTATTGGAAAATGAAGACTTTAGGTTGAGACATGAGGTTAAGTTAACACGGCTTATAAACCTCTTCATATCCGTGTTAGTTGTGTCCAGTGCTATTTTTCTAGAAAAAGAGGTGCCGGAACTCGCCATGAACGTTTCCCTCGTTCTATTAGAACGGCAATGGCGCCCACCTGAGAGGGGAGGGAACTTTCAGTGGGTTCCAGCTGGAGAAAAAAACCCTGGTAGTGTCCATAGAGCATTCTACATGGGAACGGATGAAACTGCTTTATACCAAGTCACTGGTACGTCCAGCTTGGTATTGTCTTACACTGAGTGGCAGTGACTGTCAAGGATTTCTGACAGGCTTCCTTCCCACCTCTGTTTGGTCTCTGGGACCTTCTGCATGCAAAGCTGTTGCTCTGCTGCTCAAAACCTCTTTGCCGCATGTCTTTTTCTCATAAACAAAAACACATTTAAACAGGCTAAACCAAATCTTAGCATGTCTGACAGACAGGTAGTTAAGTCACACCAAAAATACTCTGCGTCCCTTCTTGAGGAGGGTCCAGCTGTGAATAAGAGAGTTGAAAATAAGACTGGACTGGCTCCCTCGTGTGGGCTTCAGAAGGAAAACAAGTGGAACTTGCTTAGCAAGTGATGGCCAAACCTCGGAGTTAGGGTAATACAGAAAGCATATCACAGTACTACTTAATTTGCGAACACACAGTGGTGACACAGCAGCTATACCCTGCGATAAACACACGTTTTAAAATTCAGAATTGCCATTTTGCAGCGTTAGGTGTTTGCAAAATTGAGCCATGCAAGGGCTCTGCTGTTCAGTAAAGCGCAATAGTGTTTCTGTTTGTAAACGGAGCCTTTTCTCTCAGGCTGGAATTGACCATAAGCCTCACCGAGACTTCGCTTGATGTGGCACTTAAGGAGGGAAGTCTGTTTCTCCAGGGTAATGCAAAAGAAGAGTGATCCTTTCCTGTGCTGCTTAAGGGGATGGCTTTGTAACATGATGCACCGTGCTAACCCAATTAAAGGTTTTTGCCCTGTTCCTGAGGAGGCTGCAACATACTGATGCCATATTGTTCCTTTTAGAGTACATTCGTGTTGACTTGGCTAGTGAGGGATATATATGCTTTGTTTAAGATCTGTGTTTTCACCACCCCCCATTCACCATCACATACACGTTCCCCCCAAGTATTGCTTGTCGTAAATATTCCAAACACATGAATTGTTGTTACAGCCATTAGGTGTTGTCTATACGTAGGTTGAAAATACATCATTATTTAGAGCTTGTTCACATACATAGGAAGCTGCCTTACACTGGTTCAGACCACGTGGTCCATCTAGCTCAATGCTGTCCACGCTGACTGGCAGCAGCTTCTGTGTTTCAAACAGGGGCCTTTTCCAGCCTTACCTGTCAATGCTAAGGGTTGAACCTGAGACCTTCTGCATGCAAAGCAGATGCTGTGCTGCTGAGCTATGGCCTCACAGTGTGCTTCACCTTAAACAGCCAGCAGGAACATTTTGGAAACAAGTCGGGGTAGGTCAGACGTCAGCACCCTTGCTGTGTGGACTCAGATTTCAAGCAGCCTTTATGTGGTAGCTGTTTATGCATAGTAGACCTAGATAAGTTGGATGGCACAAAGGTGAAAGGAGAAGATCTTGAGAAGGAAAGAAGGGTTGGTGGTCACTTGACGGTTCAGAACATGTGGTGCTGTGGTATGGAAAAGTTTTTCAGAAGTCTTTTAGGTGAGACTTGAAGGGATGCAGAGATGTGAAAGTATGTGATTTGATGGATTAAAAACAAGGACGTGTTCTATGCACTGATGTTGTTGTGGTCAGAGCCAGTGTGGTGTAGTGGTTAAGAGTGGTGGACTAGTAATCTGGTGAACCAGGTTCGCGTCTCCGCTCCTCCACATGGCAGATGCTGGGTGACCTTGGGCTAGTCACACTTCTCTGAAGTCTCTCAACCCCACTCACCTCACAGAGTGTTTGTTGTGGGAGAGGAAGGGAAAGGAGATTGTTAGCCGCTTTGAGACTCCTTAAGGGGAGTGAAAGGTAGGATTTCAAGTCCAAACTCTTCTATATAGCTAGGAGTGAATGATGGGAACATGGGGTTGGTGAATCATCAGCCAGGTTGCACAACTTTGCAAACTGGGGCTGATGGGCATTGTAGTCCAAAACATATATTTATATAATTCAGCAATATTTATACACCATATATCTCACCTCTAAGCGGTTTTCATAAATGGTATACATTTTTCATTTGAAAATAACTATAAAACAGACTTTAAAAACTGTGAACATAAGGGAAGCATCAAAATGTAGATAAATCAACAGATGTTGAAAAGCAAATGCCCATGATGAAATTACATTTCCGGGTAACCAAAAATGTTCAGAGTGCGTGTTGAAAACAGTACAACGAAGGCACCTGCGTAACAGAGGGCATCTGGTTGTCAAAGGCTGGTTCAGTAAATGGATTTTTTTTTAAAAAAAGTTTGAAAGCTGTTGTCCCAGAAAAAGAAAATTAGCAATTTGGAGGCAACACAGTACAATCATTCTGACTCCCAGGATTTGTATCTTGAGAGAGAAAGCACCACTGCAAGCCCCTTCTACTGAGAATGAGAAATCTTCCCTACTTTTCAGCTTGGTGTCTCTGGAGAGTAATGAGACAATGCAATTATATTGTGCATACTTGATTGAATGATATTAGAATGGAAGGTTAGGGTGGTGGCTCATGGAAAAGGCAGCTTACACAAGCTAAACGCTCTCTTATATTTTGGGCAACATTTCACATCAGACTCCTGTCAGCACAATCACCCACTGAGTCAAATTGATACTGAATGCTAAAAAAAAGGAGACTTGTTCTTGCAGTTTAGAATTCAGCTACCTCTGTGAGCGGGTGAGACCGTCTAATTCCGCATAACAAACATGTGGTTGATGGACAGCTCTTAATCACTGCGCCTGTAATTGTTTTCCTTCCAAGGTGCAATTAGGGAATCACATGATGCGACCTTGTGAAAATGAAAATAAGCCATGTTGAATTGCATCAGGGTGGGGTTTTTTGTGGTTGTTGCTTATATTATTATTAAGGGGCTGCAGAAGAAGCTAAGATCTCAGCAAGGCTGATAGATGGATGCCTCAGAAGTCATGAAAAGGTCTCTGTGTTGTCTGCAGTGGCATAGCAAGGTGGGGGCGGGGTTCCCCATGTTCCACCCTGGAGGGGGTGACACTCGGTGCGCCCTCGCCCTGCTACAAGCCTCAGTCGGCGCGGCAGCAGCTGAGAGGCAAGTGGCGGGCCCGCGAGCGGCACCCAGTACGGAATGTGCATGTGTTGCATTCCGCACATGAACACTCTGTACAGGGCTGCGCGTGCGCGGCAGCCTTGCAGGGCCTCCGTATAAGCTGCAGCCCGTAGGCCGCTGTGCGCGAGCAGCAGCCCGTACGGACTTGCATGGTGGCCTACAGGCTGCCGCTTGCACGGCGGCCCCGTACAGAGTGCGCATGTGTGGCATCTCGCACATGCGCACTCCAACCCTGTACAGAGTGCACATGTGTGGCATCCCACTCCTCACTCCCCCACTCCTAACGCACCTTTCCATCCTCTTTCCAGGCAAGCAGGAGGTGTTATCCAGCACAATTCATGGATGCATTCTAGTCAAGCCAAAGCACTTGAGAATCTAAAGGGCTAGACAGAGTCTCCTGGCCCCAAGACCTGAGGTTCCACATCTTTAGTCAATGACCTGCCCCAGTGGAAGGGGCCTCTCAGTCCTCCTCAGCAGAAGCCAGGTACAGCTCCGTCAGCCTGTATAGCGTTTAGCTTGCCGTATTTTTCGATGTATAAGACTAGGTTTCCCCCCTAAAAAATAATGTCCAAAATTTGGGGGCGTCATATACATGGATAGATGTCCCCCCATTTTCTTAAACCAGAGTCCCCAAAAATAGGGGGCATCTTATACATTGGGGCGTCTTATAGACTGAAAAATACAGTAGCTGCTACCCCACAATCCACACTATTAAGGAACTCTTAGCTAGCTTGATCTGTGACTGCACTCCCACCACCACCACATACTTCCTTCTGCCGCCACCTGCTCTGCAAGATCTCTCCCTAAATGGATTCAATATTGCCCAGAATTGGTGGTGATGGCCGTGACCCTTCTCCCCCACTGGCAGAGGCGGAAGGGCATGTGGGGGACCCACGGGCATGCTGCCTGGGGGGGGGGGGGGCTTCTGTCACCTTAGGCCATAGCCTCACCCTGCCTAATGGGTGGGCCGGATCTGAACTTGGAAGTTGCAGAACGCACAAAAAAGTAATACCTTTTCTACAAAAGAGGCGCAAGTTTTAAATTATTTCTTCATTTAAAAAAGAGTGTTTTGATGTTTTTAAGTGCGTTCCTTTGGGATGTGGAACCTGAAAACATGAAGCTTTCTAGATCTAAAAAAAAAAGACTTCAAGGAAAAGCAAATAGCAAGAGTCCCAACATATTAAGCTTTTAAAATATTACTTCTGAGCATATATCCCATTTTTTAAAGTCACAGTTTTGAATATTAAAGGGGCCAGCATTATTCTTGGAAGGCTTAGCTAGTGAGTCAAAATGTGTCTGAAACTAGGGGTTTGATGTCTGTGTTGTGCATCTTGGAGTGAGCTAGAGAGACGGAGGGGGGTTGTGAAGTGCAAAGACATCTTCATTTCATGCATGGAAATGATGTTGTTTTATGTGCAGGCTAAATCGTTGCAGCTCACAGGTCAGGCGGCATTGCCAGTACGACCCCCAGGTGCTGAGCATTGGCGTACCCTTTTCCGAACAGTTCCATATTTAATTGAGCAGACTCGGACCAATTAATTTTAATGCTTGATTAAATGTTTGTATAGGTTGTTTGCCTCATGCATAAAATGCATGGGGAAAGTGTTCTGTATTCCGTTAAAAAATAATAATAATAACCAAACTGCAAAGTGCTGTGTAATTGTCAGCAACCCCAAAGCTTATTTGTAGAGCCTGGGAAACATACCATAGTTGGCCAACACAAATACACAGGAAATTTAATGGTATGCTGGAGAATAATAATAAAAAAAATGATCACACCGTTGAGAACATAGTGAGGGCTCTACAAATGTAATCAAGATCATAAATTGAGAATGCCTATTTAAAATAGGTTTGTCTTACTGAATTGCTCTCGGTATATTTCAGAATGGCATACACTGTTAATAGAATATTGTGTTCAGGGTAGAGGACCTGGATTTCCCAGGTGCACTTTAGTAATCTTATTCCCAGTGACCTACCTGTATACTTGCATTGGCTCTGTTTGTGTGCATGATGGTGGCTCTTTCAAGCAGTTTTTCATTCTTTGATATAGAAGAAATTATTAAAATGATTAAATTAATTGCTTTACTCATGGAAATGACTCAGTGCAACTTATAAACACAATAGAAATGCTATAACCAATTACAATAAACACAATCAGTAAAAAAACAAACCTAAAACAAAATACGCAGCTCTATGCTACTGGAAGGATTTTTTTAAAAAATTTTGTTTTAACTATGGCATACCAACACGGCTACCTACCTGTAAAGGTAACTGTTAGGTGGATTTATAGCCGGTTGACTGACTGAACCAAAAAGAGTACTCATTTATGGTTCCTTGTCATCCTGGAAAAAAGTGACAGCTGGGGTACCACAGGGTTCTATCCTGGGCCCATTGTTGTTCAACATCTTTATAAATGACTTTGATGAAGGAATTGAGGGGGTGCTCATCAAATTTGCAGATGACTCCAAACTGGGAATTCAAAATTACCTCAACAGATTGGAGAAGTGGGTGCAAGCTAACAAAAATGAATTTCAATAGGGACAAATGTAAGGTTCTGCACTTAGGCAGGAAGAACCAGATGCACAAATATAGGATGGGGGACACTTGGCTTACTAGCAATACATGTGAAAAGGATCTAGGGGTATTGGTGCACCACCAGCTTAACTTGAGTCTACAGTGTGATGTATAGTCCGTATAGTTAAAGCTATGGTTTTCCCAGTAGTAATGTACGGAAGTGAGAGCTGGACCATCAAGAAGGCTGATCGCCGAAGAATTGATGCTTTTGAATTATGGTGCTGGAGGAGACTCTTGAGAGTCCCATGGACTGCAAGAAGATCAAACCTATCCATTCTCAAAGAAATCAGCCCTGAGTGCTCACTAGAAGGACAGATCCTGAAGTTGAGGCTCCAGTACTTTGGCCACCTCATGAGAAGAGAAGACTCCCTGGAAAAGACCCTGATGTTGGGAAAGATGGAGGGCACAAGGAGAAGGGGACGACAGAGGATGAGATGGTTGGACAGTGTTCTCGAAGCGACTGGCATGAGTTTGGCCAAACTGTGAGAGGCAGTGAAGGATAGGCGTGCCTGGCGTGCTCTGGTCCATGGGGTCATGAAGAGTCGGACATGACTGAACGACTGAACAACAACAACAGTGTGATGCAGCAGGGGGGGGGAAACTAATGCTATTCTAGGCTGCATCAACAGAAGTATAGTGTCCATATCAAGGGAAGTAATAGTACCACTCTCTATTCTGCATTGGTCAGACCACACTTGGAATACTGTGTCCAATTCTGGGCACCACAATTTAAGAAGGATGTTGGCAAGCCGGAAGGTGTGCAGAGGAGGGCAACCAAGATGATCAAGCCTTATGAAGTGCGCTTGAAGGAGCTGGGTATGTTTAGCCTGGAAAAGAGGAGACTGAGAGGAGATATGATAGTCATATTCAAATATCTTTAGGGCTGTCACATGGAGGAGGGAGCATGCTTGTTTTCTCCTCCTCTGGAGAGTAGGACTCAAACCAATGACTTCAAATTGCAAGAAAGGAGATTCCAACTAAACATTCGGAAAAACTTTCTGACAGTAAGAGCTGTTCAGCAGTGGACCAGACTCCCATGAGAAGTGGAAGACTCTCCTTCCTTGGAGGTTTTTAAACAGATGTTGGATGGCTATCTGTCATGGATGCTTTAGTTGAGATTCCTGCATTTCAGGGGGTTGGACTGGATGGCCCTTGGCGTCCCTCCCAACCCTAAGATTCTATGATTTATTAAGTAGAACTTTGCACATAAGACCTTCTGTTTGATGTACTACATGGGAATGTTTGTCAAATAGTTCTCAGATTATTATTTTTTTAAGAACCACATTGCTGCGAAAATTCATTACGCCCTCAGGGAACCTACTTTTCAAGGTGATAACTTCTGTTTTTCTGTCATGCCATTTCAAACACTAGCTTCTCTAAAAAAAAAAAAAAGATATTTGCTTCTGACAGATGTTTCTTTTTTTTTTGGTAATTGTACTGTGGGCAAAGTCGTCCTCCCCCCTCTGCCCCCCCCCCAGTATCAGAAATCTGTGCTACAGTAGCTCCTGCTATCTGTGCCCCACCGGAGCAAACTCCCGCTGTGCAGCTTTCGCTGTGGCGCTGCAGTTAATTTCCCCTTGTGGCCATTTGGCTAATCCTCTGATAGAGAACAGGGAGAGGTTCATCTGAACAACAAGAAAAGTGCAGGAGAAATGCTTTGACTCGCAGACATTTTGACTTGCAGCTCCCCACAAACTTGAAAAAATATGCCTTTTTGAAAAGGTTGGCTCTTTTTTTTAGTCTCCTCACCCACAGTCTGTACAGCTCAGAATGTGAAATACAGGCCGTTTTAGATGTCTGGGAGACAAGCCTTGCGGGAAATGCATTAAAGAGCTCTAATATTACAGCAACATGGTGACTGCATGCTTTATTTTGAAAATACCATGAATGTAATGCCAGCTTCCTTCTTATGTCTTTTGAAATGGAGACAAGTGATGGCAGACTTAGTTGTGTGCCTTTTCGAGGGGAGAAGCATATTGTCTGAGATACACTCACATATTTCAGTATATTCATGTATCCTGTTTACTCTCACCAGACGTCAACAACTCACACAGCACATACGGTAAGGGGGTCCACACTTAGAGCAAGGAGTGGGGCAGTGCCCAAAGTTGTGTTGCCAGGCTAGCCCTGCTGCTAATGTTCAGACACCGAGCATGGTCCTTTTTTGTGATGAATCCCATCAGCACACAGTCACTACTCGTGATGCATCGTAGAGTGTGTGGCCTCACATAGATGGGATGTGTAATCCCCAAGGGAGAATGATTCTAGGTTAGTTTTCTCCTCAATTTGCTATTTTTTTTAAGGGTAGAAATTCCCTTTCTTTATTGGGGAGCATTCCATCATGTGAACCCCTTAGCTTTTAGCCTGAAAGTTCCGTCACATATTCAATGGTCTCAGACAGTGTTTGTGAGAACGAGAGGAGGAGATATTGCTTTGATGATGTGAGGGAAAACAACAGCTACAAGAATACCATCACAAGCATTATAAGTTTGCGAATGTACGTCATGCTGTGATTTACTTTTTTTTTTAAGTGCATAGGAGATGTGCTTTATTTTTAAGACCTGTAATGAGGTTTCAGCATGTTTTAAATGAATAGCACAGGCAAGGCAGAATCATTGCTGCTGCCTCCTAGCAGTTCGAAAGCACGGCAAAGTGCAAGTAGATAAATAGGTACCACTCCGGTGGGAAGGTAAACGGCGTTTCCGTGCACTGCTCTGATTTTGCCAGAAGCAGCTTAGTCATGCTGGCCACATGACCCGGAAAAACTGTCTGTGGACAAACGCCGGCTCCCTCAGCCAATAAAGCGAGTTGAGCGCCGCACCCCCAGAGTTGGACTTAACTGTCAGGGGTCCTTTACCTTTACCTATGCTACAGGGACTCGCAGAAGCTGCTTTAGCATTACCTTGTTTTTTCAACCACAATTTCTGCTTATTAAAATGACCTTTTAGAACAACAGAATGACAAAGGAATTGAAGATAATCTGTACTGGGGTCCAAATTAGATTGTTCTGCAATCAAGAGGGACATTGATACCTGAATTTTGTGAAACTAGGGTGGCCAACTGTCTTACTTTAGATAGGACAACCCTCTGTTTTGAAGCCTTGTCAGAGAACAGCTTTGTATTACAAAGCATCCTTTGTTTGAAGTCCAAGTCTGGTTTTAAAAAGGAAGCACCATAAGAATATTATTGTTATTATTACAGGTAGGTAGCCGTGTTGGTCTGCCATAGTCAAAGCAAAATAAAAAATAAAAAAATCCTTCCAGTAGCACCTTAGAGACCAACTAAGTTTGTTCTTGGTATGAGCTTTCGTGTGCATGCACACTTCTTCAGATACACTGAAACAGAAGTCACCAGACCCATATATATATAGTGAGAGAGTGAGGAGGGGTATTACTCAGATGGGTGGTGGGAATGGGTGATTACTCTTAACGACTGCAATTAGTCTTAAGGGAAAAACAAGGGGTGGGGTGGCTAAAGATAGCTTTGTCATGTATTAATACCCCCGTCCATCTGCCTGGGTTTCCCTAGCCACTCTGGGTGACTTAACAGCATATATTTAAACATTAAAAAATCAAACATTAAAAACTTCCCGAAACAGGGCTGCCTTCAAATGTCTTCTAAAAGTTGTATCATTATTTTTCTCCTTGACATCTGAAGGGAGGGTGTTCCACAGGGAGGATGCCACTACTGAAAAGGCCCTCTGCCTGGTTCCCTGTAACCTTGTTTCTTCCAGTGAGGGAACCGCCAGAAGACCCTTGGAGCTGGACCTCAGTGTCCGGGCTGAACGATGGTGGTGGACACGCTCCTTCAGGTATACTGGGCCGAGGCTGTTTAGGGCTTTAAAGGTCATTCCCTACAATTTGATTTGTGCTCGGAAATGTACTGGGAGCCAATGTAGGTCTTTCAGGGCCACTGTTACATGGTCTTGGCGGCCACTCCCTGTCACCAGTCTAGCTGCTAATCCTTGAGTGTCATAGGAAATAGGATTCAGTCATAAATTACTTCAATTATATTTTAATAACTCCTTACACTTCCATTTTGATAGGAAAGCTTGTGTTTATGGGACCTAAAAGAGTTTCTAAAAAATAAAAATCACATTTGTATTGGATGTAATTTGCATCCCATTTCTTTTAAACAAGCAGTGGTGGAGTAAGTATAAAGGAAGGAAGAATTAAACTTTACCTATGGCTATACGTTTTAGTTTTTGTGTTTCTTTTTAAAGGGGGAAAATCTGTGCCTTGTAATGAAAAATAGCAGCTTTGAAAAAAGAGGAAAGATTCTTTGTATCCTCCAAGGAAAGCTTCGCATCTTTTCAAAGACAAACCAGACAAGAAATATAAATCATATATTTAAGGGAAAGGAGATAGTTCAGGGGCAGTGTCCTTCAGGGTATTCTGTATTTCACTTATGCTGTTAGGTCTAATGGAGCAGAGACTTTGATCTTAATTTTAGACAAAGAGTACGTTTCCAGCTACTATAACTCCCCCTTTCCTCATGTGGCAAAATATTTGATGGCCTTTCCATACTGACCTTTTTCTGGTAAGAAAATCACTTCACTGGTGTTCAGCATGCAACATGAAACATGCAACACTATTTTCTCTTGATTTCTGTCTCAGATTTTTGTAAGATAGTTAAAAAAAAAATCTTGGCAAATATAAATTTCATGTTTCACAGTGACAACTTGCCCAGGTTAGTAGCATATTTTTGGCACAAGATGTATTCACATTTGAAAGAGCGAATTGCTTTCTAAAGAAAATACTCCGGTAGATGGATAACTCCCTAGGTGGTATTCAATAGCATGACACCGATGCAAATTCTGGGCTGTTTTCTCTCGATGTAGCAGAGACTAACAGCACAATTCTGAACAAGTTATGCAGGAGTAAATCCCACTGACTTCTTTGACTGTTACTCCATAGTAAAAGTGTACAGGATTACAGCCTCAATCAAACTTTGCAGCCACACCTATTTCCTAATACGCAGTGAAATTTAAAATGTGGAACCATACTGCTTTATGCACTTCTTTCTGTGAATAGTGGGTATTTATGGAAAAAATTCACAAGGTCCATTTCTTTTTAATCAGCGTGGGAGCTATTCTAGAGAACATTAACATCCCAAAATACTCAAGTCTGTCCCTCCAAAGTACAATACTTATTTCTTTTTTTAAATGTCTGCAGCTCACGCTTTGCTCAAAATTAAAAACTAGATTCCACACACCCCAAAACTAACACATACACACAAACTAACATGTGAGAAACATTCCAGGGCTTAGAATACCAAAAAGTCTCTAAAGGACTATTAATTAGGCACCTTTTAAGTACCAAGTTACACAAAAACCTAGAAGGAATGCTTTCTGTTAAAATAACACAATGAAATAGTATCTCTGTAAGAAATGGAATGTGAAACCTGCTTTCTAGGTAGTGGGAAAATGCACATACCAATGTCTCCAGAATTCTTTAGTGGCTAAGATTGCAATCCCGTCCCCGTTTACCTGGGAACAAGCCTGATTGAACTCAGTAGGATTTACTTCTGAGTGCACATGGAAGTGGCTTGTTCACATCATTTGTTCTCTATCCCCTACTACTTTTCCAGATAATGGAAGTAAGTGCCCCTATTTTTAATCTGACAATTCTTGAAGGATATGATACACAGTATGCGAGTGTCTTAAAATAGCACTGAAGATACTTGCAAGCGAGGAAATCCATCTTTCGATGGAATCTTCTGCATGAATTGTTTGATATCTGTGTAGACCTTTTTTTTTTAAGGTGGCAAAATATGTCTTGTAACTTTGCAGATGTTAATTCAGTTGAGTAGAACCGGTTCCAAATTATGAATTCTTGGGAGATATTTGTGTGGCTCCTTTGTCTCATGATGGATTTGTGTTATAATCCAGATAAGACCAGTGTTTAGGTTGCTGGCAAATATAAAATGAACCAGAAATCTTATAAAACATAATGGACCTTCTTCCTGTCATATGCTTTATGACCCTGCTCCCCTTCCAGTTTGTCTAAGCTGAATTTGAGATGGGGAGCCAAATCGCATTGCTGCCTCTCCTGCACAAGTCCCCCCCCCCCCCGGAATTTCACCATGGAATGATGACAATGTGATTCTTTGAATACATCAACCTTCAAGTTTAACTGAAGGTAATATATTGGGATATAACAACAAACAACAACAACAAATTTATTATTTATACCCCGCTCATCAAACATTAAAAGCTTCCCTAAACAGGGTTGCCTTCAGATGTCTTCTAAAAGTCTGGTAGTAGTTGTTCTCTTTGACATCTGGTGGGAGGGCGTTCCACAGGGTGGGTGCCACTACTGAGAAGGCCCTCTGCCTGGTTCCTTGTAACTTGGCTTCTCGCAGTGAGGGAACCGCCAGAAGGCCCTCAGCACTGGACCTCAGTGTCTGGGTAGAACGATGGGGGGGTGGAAACGCTCCTTCAGGTATACTGGACCGAGGCCAGACTATATCAGGTTCAGAATAATTTGGTATTTTATTTATCTGTTTGTTAAATTTCTCCCCTGCTGTTCCTCCCCAAAGGAGCCCAGGGGATCAAACAAGAAAACAATACATTTAAAAAAGCATTTCATAATAAATCTGAATACAGTAAAATAACCGTGCAGCTAAATATCTGCTTGTTTTGTATAAGATTTGGTTTTGTTTTGAAAAATAGAACATATTAGTAGTATTGCATTCAACCTTAAAACCCAAGGGAAAGAAATAAAACACTAACACCCTATCCCAACCCAAAAAAGTTGACGTAGAATTGTAGAGTTGGAAGGGACCCTGAGGATCATCTGGTCCAACCCCCGGCAACTCAGGAATATGCAACATATGGGGATGTTGAAGTAATTCAAGACACAAAGGAGTGAATGTACAGTGCAGACAAAATGTGAATGACAAGAATAGTGACTTGATGTAATACCACAGATAAGGTTGCCTCAATAAAAAAAGTCAGAAGGATGATATGGGAATTCGGCCATGCATATATGTAAAAAAAGTATACAGAGAGTAAAATAAAAGTCATATATTCCAACTTCTAGTGGAATTGGACTAGTAGGTTGTTGATTGTGTTACTCTTTGTTGACATATGTCACAAATGAATACCACATGATAAATAAACACACCTGTTTCTAAAATCCCCCGGAGGACTCTCAATTTATGTGTCATTTCATTTCATAAAATCTAGATACCATACTTTATGAAAGCAAGCAAGTGTCATTCTGTGGTTGATTCCCCTGGCTTTTTAAGCAGCTAGAATG
The DNA here is from genome assembly GCF_009819535.1 of Lacerta agilis. Classification (NCBI taxonomy): domain Eukaryota; kingdom Metazoa; phylum Chordata; class Lepidosauria; order Squamata; family Lacertidae; genus Lacerta; species Lacerta agilis. The sequence continues at coordinate 98,477,431 of NC_046313.1, read as the reverse complement.
TAAATCCCACACAGGCCAGGGGTGGCTGCTGCTGTCTTTCACAGCCCCATGCACTCTGTGAGGAAGTTGGGCAACCTTGAAATCCTTGATATTAGAATTTAGCACCAGAATGTCAGAAGCGTCATTTGCTAGTCAAGGAAAACGTCCTTCTCCCAAGCAACAAGCTGCTGACTCTCTGCTTATAAACAGTGGAGCTGGCAACAATCTTTGGCCCATTATATGGAACATGACCAAATGATAAATCTTCATACTGAGGCTCAATTACAGTGTTGTCATCTTTTGCAAATGGTGGCCCTACACAGTTCATCAAGTGTTGACTTGCAGATAGTCACATTATTGTGAGATAATCCCATCCCATGTAGCTTAGCATCATAAAGTTTTTAAAGTGCTTGTGCGTGCTCTCGTTTCCATTAGGCCATAATGCCTTAAACCGTTTTGAAAGAAATCCAAACAACATCTAGTTAGAGAAGACCCTAAAACAGATTTATAGGGCCTGCTCAGAACTTCCATCTATACAGCAGTGGCTCTATTGTTATTCAAATGAGCTAGCTGATAGTGACACTAGGTTTCTAAAGATGGTTGTACGGTTGACAGTATCTTTCTGTTAAAGGAATCTGCTCAGCAAACTTTGCCCTTAAAAAATGGAATTTGCAAAAGGACAGGGTGCTGTTTTTCATCAGTGTTTGAACCTTCACAGACCCCCTTCAAAGTTAATGTGGCTGCTATATCTGTCACTTGATGGTTTGTGTTCAGAGGGGTAGTTGTGTTAAATTTGTTGCAGCAAAAACAATAGCCCTTCGGCATTTTAAAGACCAACTAATTTATTATGGCACACGTTTCCATGGATTACATTACAATCTCTGTTATTGGATGCATACAGCGCCCCCCCCCCCAAATATATACAATTGAATGAAACACAACTTTAATTTAAAAATCACACTATGTGTTTCAGTTAGTTTACCAATGTCAGGGCAGCTACAACTGCTTAAAAATAGCTACTATTTTTTTAAAAGTATTTTTTTATTAGAGATGTTCTTGATTTACAAAGGTGCAATATCTCTCGTATTTTTTCCATGTAACATTTTTACACATCAGTTTTGTTTGTTGAGACATTAGGAAGAAAAGGGGTGGGGAGGTGGGTGGGGTGGGGTGACGATGTTTCTATTTTACTTAATATATGTAGGGTTTGGTGTCAGCGTTGTTTGTGCAGGTTCTCTGTTTTTGCTTGTGCTCCTTTGGTGGTGAGAGAGGTCGGGGTTGGTGTAGGGTGTGATTGTTCATTTGTGGTTGGCTGTGGTGGTCTTTGGTTTCCTGTGTGAGTGGGGTGGCTGAGTGTTTTGATTTGTATGCTGTCGGTAGTTTTTTGTCATTGTCTTGTTGGTCTGTGTGTGTGATGAAGGGAAGCCATACTGGGGTGAAGGCATCTTCTTCTGTTTGTCCCAGTGTCAGTTTCAGCTTACTGGTTAGTTTTTCTAGTAGGGCTGTTTCCCATACTACTTAGTACCATTGGTCCATGCTTACTCCTGACAGGTCTCTCCAGTGTTTGGTTATGATGTTTCTGGCTGCTGAGAGTAGGTGGGTTATGAGTTCTTTATGGTGTAAGTGGGCATTGTTGTCTTGGAAGATGTTTAATAAGACCAATTCTGGGGTGATTTCTAGCACTTGCTTCGTTATCTTACATATTTCTCGTATGGTTGTTGTTCAGAATCATTGGATTTTGGGGCACTCCCACCACATGTGGAGGTATGTGCCGGAGGAGGTGCATCCTCTCCAGCATTTTGGTGAGGTTCCTGGGCATATTAGCGCTAATTTTCTTGGTGTTCGGTACCACCTGTAGGTTAGTTTCAGGGCAAGTTCTTTTATTTTCATTGATATGGATTTAAAGGGGGATTTAGACCACCTTCTGGTCCATTGGGTGGGGTTGATTTCATATCCTATGTCATCCTCCCATTGTTTTTTGATTGCGTCTGGGGAGTTCATGGGATTTTTGAGTAGTATTTTGTATATTGCGGATAGCTACTATTATGGTAATTACATCATTATCACTATCTGTATACTTTATGCACTTCATTTCCCTCTGACCTCACTGTTTACAATCTCCCCCTGCCCCACAACTATGCCTTGATACCTTTACGTCTGCATAATCTGATCAACTGTATTGTAGTCCAGTAAAGTAATCATATTATTTGCCATAATAAATTTGTTCATCATCAAGGTGTTGCAACAAACTTCATTGTTTTTTATTGCTCATCTAAATACTTCGCATTATCACAGCACTTGTCCTTACTTAGGCATGATGTAGGATATGCAGAGCTGAATATCTCTAACCTCCAGCAAATCTTGTTGACAGTTGCTGTTGTGTATTTTACAAAGCCAGATAGCAGTATAATATAAGCAGTTTGCTTCCAGTTGTTCTGAATTCCCACCTTAAAGCAGAAGGATCCATTAGAAAGGATGTTAGAATGGCACTGAAAATAGCCCAGTGTCCAGCTCTCCCCTTTCTCCTCATAACATGTATTTCAACCTATCCCGTATCCTGGTGGCCTTTTAAGGTGTGCTGCTCAGCTCCCGACACTCAGTTTTGTGGCATTCCTCCCAAGTATTTTTCTTGCTTATCTTGTGGGTGGGTGGGTGGGTGGGTTGGGTAACACATACACATGTCTGGGTTTAAGAACAGCTTAGATTATGAACAACTTAGATTAAGAACGCTGCAAACCCAGAAGTAGGTGTTTTGGTTTGTGAACTTTGCCTTGGAAGCAGAACATGTTCCACTTCCTGTTGAGTGTATTCCATTTGTAAATTGAGTCTCCTGCTGCTATGGGAAAGCACGCCTTGGTTTAAGAACGCTTTGGTTTAAGAACGGACTTCCGGAACGCATTATGTTCGTAAACCATGGTACCACTGTATTGGGAGAAGAAGGGCAATCTTGATAAAGCTCACTCCCTGCTTTTCCCAGTAATAATAGAATATGAATGTACGTGTGTGGGATGTGTGCGTGTGCGTGTGCTCATACACCCATACCCAAGTCTTGATAAAAAAAATATGACAAAGCTGTAGCACAGGGGTAGGCAATTTAAGGCCTGTGGGCCAATCGCCTTCTCAATCTGGCCCACGGACGGTCTGGGAATCAGCATGTTTTTACATGAGTAGAATGTGTCCTTTTATTGAAAATGCATCTCTGGGTTATTTGTGGGGCCTGCCTGGTGTTTTTACATGAGTAGAATGTGTGCTTTTATTTAAAATGCATCTCTGGGTTATTTGTGGGGCATAGGAATTCGTTCATACTTCCCCCCCCCCCAAAAAAAATATAGTCCGGCCCACCACATGGTCTGAGGGATGGTGGACTGGCCCACGGCTGAAAAAGGTTGCTGACCCCTGCTGTAGCATATAAACTGAAACAGATCCCACAAGGTGTCTGCTTGGCCATTGTGGTAACTAGATAGTGAGAACTGGGTGTGCCTGTGATGAAACAGGGCTGTTCCGTTTTGTTTTTTAAAGGCAGGCTGTATAAATGAGATGTTTTCCCAAGCTCTGCTAAAGGTAGAATACAGCTAATATCACGCTCACATTCACGGAGCAGGAATGCCCTGTGTGCATTGTAATTCTGTAATGACTGTTATTTATCACAAATCTGCCACATGTTTGTTCACCCTGACTAATGAATGACCTTTGCATTCCTACAAGCAAACCTGCACAGGCCCTTGGTTGCTGAAGTTGTAGAGTGATGGCTATTTGTCATGCTTCACTTATATTAATCACTGACTCAAGCCACCCTGCCAGGGAAAATATCTTGACCTTGCGTTATGATGCTCATGTGCTCGCAGCGCACACAAAGTCAAGCTTTTTCATGGGTTTCCGTATCAGAAAAGGTGCTTTTTCTGTCCTTAGTTGCAGTGATTCGGAGCTGACTTTGCTACTGTTAGAATCAAATTGCTGCCAATATTGTCATAGCAAATTTATCAGCCGAGGAATTGTTTACAATGTCTTAGCAATGCCTGGACTGATTTGTTGACTGTTTCAGTGATTCCTTTGTAAAGCTTCAATTTCTTAAATTGATAAATGAGATGGAACGCACAAATGAATAACAGCAGCAAAAAGATAAGTTTTCTTACAAAAAAGGGAAAAGCTCACCTAGCATTCAAACCAAGAAAAGGCAGAAAAACACACGGTTCTGTGATGCACTTTTAGAAAGAGGTGTATTCAAAGGCTGCCACTGAATGGCGCCAAGTTCAGCTTAATTCAGTGACATGGGCAGGATTGGGCTATAAATGCCATGATGTAGTTTCAAGGCTCTTGAAAGGCACTGAATTCTCCTTATTCAGATGTAGTTCTAGATTTGGTCAGTGCTGTAGTGGTAAGTTTTGAAGTGCGGGATCTTGTCATGAAAGCCCTTGTAAGCTACACCTCCTAAAGCAGCTTTTTTCAAACTTGGGTCCCCAGATGATGTCAGACTACAATTTCCATCATCCCTAGCTAGCAGCACCAGTGGCCAGGGATGGTGAGAGTTGTTGTCCAACAACGTATCGGGAGCTGAAGTTGAGAAAGGCTGCCTTAGAGAATCCATAGCAAAAATATCAAAAAGGCAGGCAGCTGACTATATACACATTCCCTAGCAGGGTATAAGGGAAGGGTGGTAGCTCATTGGTAGACCACATGCTTTGGATGCCAAAGGTTCAGTCTCCAGCATCTCCTGATAGGGCTGAGAAAGACTCCCTTGTCTAGAACCCTGAAGATCCACTGCCAGTCAGTGTTGATTATACTTAGCTATGGACCGTTGGTCTGACTCAGTATAAGGCACCTCCCTATATTCCTATGTTCTCATTTTATTAGAATCAGCTGATAGTCACAACCACTAGTGATTAGGATGACTGACTAGTTCACCTTGAGCCTGTCAATGTCTGATCATAGACTATCTAACAAAGGGATCATGTGTCGGGTCAAACCATCCTCCAACAACCTTACTCCACTCCCCACAAGCTTAATAGGTCCAGTTGTTGGTGCCATTGTTCCTGCTGTAGAAAAAGTACCAGAGCTGGGCTCCCTTGTTTTCCTTCTCTACTACACGACTAGATGAGGTCCTCCAAATCACCTTACCATTATGCGTTCATCCTTTTGATGCTCAGTCGGAAATCGACAACATCTCACACGCCATCTTTCTAGAATTCCAGAACTGTGTCCATCAGTACCAAATAAATTGCTCACCTCTAGTCTTCTGCCCCCTTTCTTCTTCACCCCTGCAGTGAGGTAAGTGAGAATGCAAAATGCATCCTTAATGCTTGTGGGGGGACATGCAACTGTTGTGAAGAATGCTAAATGCCATTAATTTATATAGCAATGCTTTCATCGTGCTGTTTTACAAGCCAATAACTTAGTCCTTTGCTCATCCTAGTTGTTTATCTCCATGAGGGAAGTGGATTATTACCTTGTAAACGGCACAGTGGGATTAGCATGACTATGCTACTGGTGTGGCAAACATGATCATCATTATCTCTACTAGTGTGTTTCCTAGGGCTTCATTTGAAAAGTAGAAGTTTCTGGGCTGGGAGGCTCAACCCTCTCTACAAGCCATGTCCTCTGACCCAGGATTCCTTACCCCAGAGACAGAACATTGGCCATGGTGGTTTTAAGTGGTCCAGGAAAGTTGCACTGCTTATATTCGGAGGCAAGGTCATTTATCCTATAAAACGGCCTTACACTGAATCAGCTCACTGGGCCATCCATGCCAAGATTGTCTATTCAATATACAAGTTGCTCTCTGAGACCTCAAACACATAAACACCGTTCCTGAGATAGTAGGAATAGAATCTGGGATCTTTGATAGGTAAAAACCATGGGCTTTGCTACTGAGTTATTGATGTCCCCCTAATATTGCTTTATATTTATCCAGCATTGAAAATGAATTCTGGGACTGAAGTTTGGTCCTTCCACTATGTTAGGGCAGTAGCTCCTAGGAGAGACATCATCCCAAGTGCTTTACATTTCTCTGGAGGCCACACTTGATGCAACAATATGGCTCATCCAAAAGGTCAGACTGTAGGCGTAAGGAGAGCTGTGTTTATTTTTCCATTTTCATTTCTATTGGAGGAAAAAGGCATCTGTTCTAGCATAGACCCCAGTATCAATGTATTATTTTGTTTCTTTCTATTTTTCCTAGGACGATGCAATATATATCCTGGTGTCATTCCAATCAATTAATTAACCAATTTAACAAAATTTGTATATCACTTGATTATAATAGAACCTCTAAGTGCTTTACAAGTTATGGAGCATTTATTCTCTAATTATTCTATTTATTACCAATGCTTGGGCTACCATAGCTAACTTAGGCCAGTCCAGGAATGACCATAGTTGGTTGCACCAACCAAAGCTGGAAGAAGGTGCTCCTAGCCACTGAAGGCATTTGGACTGCCCAATGTGTGTATCTATTGATGTGAACAGAGATGCATGCAATCATTCTGACAATGCAGTTTTACTGGTGACTCATAAATGTATAGAGGAGCCAGTGTGGTGTAGTGGTTAAGAGCGGTAGACTCGTAATCTGGGGAACCGGGTTCGCGTCTCTGCTCCTCCACATGCAGCTGCTGGGTGACCTTGGGCTAGTCACACTTCTTTGAAGTCTCTCAGCCCCACTCACCTCACAGAGTGTTTGTTGTGGGGGAGGAAGGGGAAGGAGAATGTTAGCCGCTTTGAGACTCCTTTGGGTAGTGATAAAGCGGGATATCAAATCCAAACTCCTCCTGCTCTTCTTCTTCTTCTTCTTCTTCTTCTTCTTCTTCTTCTTCTTCTTCTTCACAGTGAAAAAAATATACCCATACTTCCTGTTAAGCGCATCAGTTTCTTGAGTGCTCATGGTGAATACAGTCGTACCTCCGCTCACGTATCCCTCTGGATATATAAACTTTAGGATGCGAACATTGCAAACCTGGAAGTATTTTTCCGGGTTTCTCCACATGCGCAGAAGCGCTAAATTGCGTCATGCGCAGAAGCGGTCCTCCGGTTGCGAATTCCTCGGGATGCAGCTGAACCTCCAGAATGGATCCCATTCGCAACTGGAGGTACCACTGTATTACAATGCGCATCACAGAATTGAGTGACTTCTGATTTTTCTATAGTGATGATTTGTAAAATGACACTGACTGATTGCAGAAAATAGTAACTTTGAAATGTCACTGATTGCTTGAAAAGTTATTTGCTTCACCAAATCTGGGGAACATGGCAAAGTTGGGAATGGGGTGTTGACAGGGCTGGCACACACTGCATCTACACACAATCTTCGAATACAGTACATCAATAGGATTTTAGGCCCACTAGTTTTGCTATTATAGGTTTTCAAAACCTCTGAACTATAGCATTCATTCATGTTAGGAAATTCATACAATAAACAAGAAAGGAACAGAACTTGGTGGGATGGACCTTTGGCTTGATCAGTTTCCTATCCACTGTTTTCTCTCTTTTCAGCAGACAGTAATCATGTAGAGTTCAAGAAAACGGCGAGCAACCTGCCATGTTGCGTCCCCAGGAAAACTTCCTTGTCCAACCCAATTGGCAAAGCTCTTTCTGTTACCAGGTGCTCACTGATTAGGGTAGGCCAATTAGGGAAGTCTAATTGAGCTAAGGCTGCTGTAGTCAATACTGGATCAAACCTATCAAATTCATCTTGGTTCAGATGCAAGTGCCATTTAATCTAAATCTGAGCTCCCAGTTGAGACAATTTAGCACGATCTACCTATATTCTTTCTTAAGAATCTCACATTGTCTGCTTGTTTGTTTCTTCCACCACAACAAGAAGCATTTGAGGTTTGAGCAAATCTAAGTAGTATTTTTGCAGCTTTGTTTAGAATCCTTTTAATTGTTCTTTTCACAATTTGAAATAGATGACATCTACCTTCTTTTGATCTTGTGAATGTCTCCGTGGTAAGAGCTTTTCAGTAAGCACCCTTTACTATATTCTGGAAGGAAAAGTGGTGAGGCAGTGCCATTCGATTTCTCCAACCTCAATTATTCAAACACCCCTGTTATCTGAAACAGGGTCATATTCCTTGACATCGGCTAATTGCATTGAAAATTGTGTTGATTGTCCACAATTCCTATTATCTTAACTAATTTGATGCTATGTGACATTTGGATAATCAAGGTCATTTTCTGAAATTCTGAGAGGCTGAGATCAATCTTTAGAAATTGAAGGGGCAAAACCCAGTGCTCATTTTCACCCATTTCATGTGTTCCACGACTCTCATCTCCTATCTTTTCCCTTTTTTTATCTGGACTGTAAAAAACAACAACACCACAACATCATGATAATAAAACATCTTGTCACTTATGTACATGTGGTAATGTAAGGCATAAAACATCAATTTAAGCTGAATCAGCTTCTGTCCTGAAGTAGTGGAAAACATTGCCATAATTTTGCAAATGTGTAAGAGCAATGCAGAGTTTGTACCTGCCAACAGAACCCTTTGCTAGTACTGTAATATGTGAACCCAGTCCTACCATGTATAAATATAGACCCGACAGCTTCCATTATTACTAACAGTTTCAGTGAGGCCATGTCCCATTAATTGCCTCAGAGCAGTTTAATACTAATTGTGTGTGAACGAACTCGAACCATTACAGTACTACTGTTCTTAGGTCATTCTGATTAATAGACCTCCTGGCTACACCTGCATTATTCATTCATGTTTAGAAGCATATTTTTGTGATCTGATATTTGGTAATGAGAAGGGGACAGCTTCAACAGAGTGTATAGGTGCCAGATTACAGGGCATGAGGGGAGGAACTGAGAGACCTGAGGCACTGAGAATAAGCAGCATGTTCTAACAGTTTGGAAACGAAAATAAAAAACGGAGGTTGACCAGTTTCAGACAGAGGGCGTTCAGTGATGGAGGTAGGTGGCCTGATCTGACTATCTGAACTGGCTCAATATTTTAGTAGAGTCCACCGTATCTTATCATTTCCAAATTTAAAAGCATTGTAGGTATCTGTGGCATGGATTCAGCTTACGCACACATATACCCCTACACTCTAGCTCTCTGTTGTACTCAATATTTCAGCCCGCCTGGTTCCAATGCGCCTGTCGGATTTCGAACCCTGGTATTGTCCACCTGTCACCTGCCCAGGTGGAGTTAGCTGCAGTTTGTTTTGTGGTACAAGAAAGTGCAAAGTTTTCTGAAGCTTGGAACTGAATACTGCCATTGCAGGGTAGGCCTATTCCTGCTTTTCCATTTAATATGCTACATTGCAGCAATAATGAACATGCAGACAAATTTTTATTTCTTTATTAATTTTTATATACCGCCCTTCATTGGAGGATCGCAGGGCAGTTTACAATATGAAAACACAAAAAATAACAAAGTAACAGACAACAGTTTAAAAGGTCATAGCTTTTTAATTAGCCAAAGGCCTGGGAGAAGAGGAATGTAAAGTCGTACCTCGGAAGTTGAACGGAATCCGTTCCAGAAGTCCATTCCGCTTCCAAAATGTTTGGAAACCAAGGTGCAGCTACTGATTGGCTGCAGGAAGCTCCTGCAGCCAATCGGAAGCCGCAGAAGCCGCGTCAGATGTTCGGGTTCCAAAGAAGGGTCTCAAACTGGAACACTCACTTCTGGGTTTGCAGCGTTTGGGAGCCAAAACATTTGAGTCACAAGTATTCGACTTCCGAGGTACGACTGTATTTACTTGGTGCATGGCAAATAGCTCTTTATCTGCAGTTGGCACATGTACACCTAGGTCTGCTTATAAATAAATAGCACTGTAGCTTTTCCAGGCTTTATATTGCTAGTTTAATGAGATGTCTTCAACAAGTGCCCTGCATGTGTATCTTAGATTACTATTTTAAAACTACAAACAAGAAAATATTATAAAAATAATTTCAGAAACCCTCTTGTGCTGTATTCAAACATGTTTATTTCTGTCCCTAAAATCATATGCAAAGTGTTCACTAATCAAAAGTGTTTTATCTGTTCTCAGATTGCCATCAAATGGGCAAGGAACATTGTGTTTCTTTTTATCCAAAATAGTATATATATATTTCAATTATTGCTTTTGGAGTATGGGCAGAAAGAAATAATGGTGGGTAATAAATCTGTAGGTGTAATGACAATCTAATCAGTCCTTAATGTGGGCCAGCCTTTGAAGTGCACACATCCCTAAATATTTTAATTTGGAACGCTTGTTCCTGAGGAAACAGCCTCTTTTGCGAGGAAATTGATTTTTTGAGAGCAAGTTCTAAAGCGTGATCCGTAAACAGGTTTGCTTATACAGTATAGCAGGTGGTACTGCAGTTCTCAGTGGGCATAAATTAGGAGCATCAATTCACCGATCCATTTAAAAAAAAAAAAATCTAGTTGTATATATCGTTGGGAAAAGGCAATATCATATTGGTAGCACATCAGCTAGAACATCATAGGTTCAAATTCCTGGCATCTCTGCTTTCTGTCTCAGTAGAAGGCTGGTTCCTATATTCCTATCTGCTGCTGATCCAGGAACGAAGTTACCATGATGGCAAACGTTCCTGTTCTCCCTTTTCCCCATCTCCCATTATACGTTTTAGCAGGGGATTAAAAAAAAAACGAGACAGCCAAGGAAGGAAAAGGTTGGAATCCACAGATGGGCTGTTTGAGCAAAGTGAAGATTATTAATTATTCTGCTTGTGAGTTCATGTTGGGGGCATCTGTTGACCTAGGATAAGATACAGAAGACCCAAGGGTGACATGATAACCAAATGTAGGAACTACTGGTACTGTGCCTTCATGTGGTGTGGAGGGAGGGAGGGAAGAATATTTTGCAGGCATTAACATAGTTTTTCTTAGGTTTGAAATCATCTCTTCCCATCCCCACTTTGATGTTCAGAAACAATTTTCCAAGCAAGTCAATTAAGGACAGAAGCATGAGAAGCTCTCTGCTAGTGAAACCTTCAATGAAGTGCGCACAAGAGTTTAGAGTGCAATTAAAACCAACAATTTTTTTATTTTTTTACTGTGAATATCAAGGAAAAGAAAATAATAATTGCTGCTTGCATGCATAATAAGGGAAGCCCGGGACTGGGTTAAGACTGTGTGAAATCTTAAAGCTTTAAACAAAGTAATTCATATCCTTCTAATAAAAAATGTCTTGCAAACTACACACACACACACACACACACACACACACATATATATATATAGCTTCAATATTTATTGGGGCTGTTTTGAGCAACTAATAAAATATTGGTTTTTGTTACGGTGATCGTAATTAGCAGAAATCGTGTTTTACACAGACTTGGCATTTTGGAAGGTATACAGATTAATAGGTTAAATCCAGAGGGGTGCTAATAACATTGTGGCTTCCATCCATTATTCTCCCTGATTTCTGCACACACAGAAAAACTTGCAGACAAGAAGCTATTAAATGGCCTAATGGGGCATCGAACTAACCTAAGGCATTTTGTGTAGGGAACGGCTTCCTCCTTAACTTCTTATTAGAACTCCCTCAAGTATAACGCAAGGATGGAGGAAACCAAACTGAAAATGCAAACAAAATGTGCTGCACTTGGTTCTTGTATTGAATGGAAGGAGCAAAATAAATATCCATGCTGTTAAATAGTGTTACTATGATTGCAGAATTTAAAACACCAGGAAAACAATTGGTGATTGTACAGATTTCAGTCTTTCGATTGTTATACTGGCATGAAAAAGTGAAATTTGCCAGCATTATAATGATCTCAGAGTGTTCTTCAATATATAATCATACTTGTTTTTAAACTTGTAAACCATTTAGAGACCTATTTTGGCACTAAGCGGTATGTAAATTAATAAATAATGATGACAGTTATAGCTGTAGAAGCCATGATGGCAGTGATTTTGATCAGGGCTCTGGCATGAGGGCAATGAGAGAGGGTTTAACTTTCCATTCACATCTGTTGCAGTTCTGATGTGGTTTTGATGAGGAGATAGATAGGTATAGGGAGGGAGGGAGGGAGGGAGGCACAGTTCTGTTGGTGTGCTATATGTAAAATGGCTCTTTAGATGCTAGTCCACTCAGTGACAATGTTTGCAGGAAGGATTACAGGGAAAGCACTTAAGCTTGCTTAGGACTCTGAGGTTCACTGCCCAAATACACACAATGGCATATGAATGTCAAATCAGAAACCCGGAAGACAGGGACAGAAGAATAATTACCATGACAAATGCATTTGATAAAAGGCCTAACAGAAGTCCTGGTTGTGTGCTGCTACCCTGGAATTCCTATTGTCTCCTCATATTAGCCTAGAGAGCATTTGCTTCTTGTAGTTATAGCCCTGCTTCCCACTTCTTTAACCTCTTTTTGAGCTTTCAGGTCAACAGCCATTCAAAACATTTGGCAGTAATGCCCACCAAAGTTCTTCCCATCATTTAGTCACTTGGCAGATACTGTTGAAAGCTCCAGAACTAACCCCATTGTTGGTGTCAAATCAACCAAGAAACAGATACTTCCTCGGTTGTCAAAAGGGCCACATTCCATTGTTGCTTCTTGTACGGGGTGAGACATCACACTGCATTAATTGAAGGTGGGCGGAGGGAGTTGTTGTTGTTGTTGTTGTTTAGTCGTGTCCGACTCTTCGTGACCCCATGGACCAGAGCACGTCAGGCATGCCTATCTTTCACTGCCTCCCACAGTTTGGCCAAACTCATGCCAGTCGCTTCGAGAACACTGTCCAATCATCTCGGCCTCGGTCGCCCCCTTCTCCTTGTGCCCCCCATCTTTCCCAACACCAGGGTCTTTTCCAGGGAGTCTTCTCTTCTCATGAGGTGGCCAAAGTACTGGAGCCTCAGCTTCAGGATCTGTCCTTCCAGTGAGCACTCAGGGCTGATTTCCTTAAGAATGGATAGGTTAGATCTTCTTGCAGTCCATGGGACTCTCAAGAGGGAGAGGCATGGCTAATTTGGAACAAGAGACACAAAACTGAATGTGCCTCCAAAGTATTTCTGGGGAACAAGGGGGAGTTGGTGTTCTTGTGATACCAGTGTAATTCAGAGCATCTGCCTGAAGGTCTGGAGTTCAAATTAATTCCTTTAAATATTTTGATATCAATTTAAACCTTTTGGGAATAGCAGTGTTTTGCCATCTTTTTTGGATTGCCTTAGTATCCTTATGGAATTTGATTTGATTTAATATTGAAAGAGTGATTACTACATGGTTAAAGCAAATAAAAAAATGGGGAGGGGAGAGAAATAAAATCCAAAAATTCCCAACACTATCTCTTCCCTCCAGGGCCCACTGCAAGCCTTTTTAGCTTGCCTTGCCCCTTAGCAGTGAATTTTGAGTTGAGTGCAATAAAATTTGTGGGTGTTTTGTGTGTTCATAGTTTTTAGGAGGGGGGCTTCTCAGTAGATTTAGCATATGATTGTAGAGTTAAACTAATTTTCCTAAGATCTGAAAGTACTTGAAAATATGCCCTTGGGAACAATCTTGCCATAGCAGGGAATGCAGAAGATGAATGAACAGGTTCCTGCTGTCTCTTTCATTTCCACGTTCCCTTTTTTTAATGGCCTCTCCCCCATGAGATTGCCCAAAATTCTGAAATATTTGTCACTTGGTTTTGTTTACTGATATTTTTCTCCTACAGTTGCAGAAAATAAGAGTTGAAAATTGCTTAGGTTACACTGTGTGTGTGTGTGTGTGTGTCAGAATCCAGGAAGAGGGTTGTAGGGAGGCCAGGATGTAAACATAGTCAACATTCTCGTGTGCCTCTTAGAGCATGGGTTGATGTAAAAATCCGGGTTGATTGTGGTTGGAGTGTTGGATTGGACCAGGAAATCTAGATTCAAAATCTTATTGGCCATTAATCTCACTTTTAGGGAAGTTTTTAATGTGTGATATTTTTGTATTTGATTTCTGTTGGAAGCCGCCCAGAGTGGCTGGGGAAATCCAGCCAGATGGGCGGGGTACAAATAATAATAATAATAATAATAATAATAATAATTATTATTATTATTATTATTACTACTTCACTGAGTGACCTTAGCCCAGTCACATCCCATGGCTTAACACGTCCCTATCATGATTTGGGTTCTACACCTGTAGCACCTTCCCCACTTGTGAAGTCCTTCTGCCTCTCAAGCCATGGGGAGGTGTGCAGATTATGGGTTCCTGCTTGTCTTTCCTGCTGTTGTTTGTTCGCATAAATTCAGATAGCCTGAAAGGATACTTTGGGAACTAGTGGCACTCCTGCTAGTGATGGACTCCGCAACTCCCACCAGTCCCAGTCAGCACTCAGGGACGATTGGAGCTGTAGTCCCAACAACTTTTGAAAGGACTCAGGGTTCCCCTTCCATGATGGAGTCCAATTCCCTGTTCAGTGCAGCATCAGACCTAAGCTTCTCTGTCTTGCTTAAATATATCCTGTGAAGGAGAGCCCGCCAACTCCTGAGACGGTCTCTTACTTACTGCCAATACTTACCTACCTACTTACTTACTTACTTACTTACTCACTTACAGTCTTTTACTGCCAAGCAGCTCTTACTATTTGGACGTTTCTGTTCCTTACTTGGTCCTGCAGGCCTCTCCTTGGTTTATACTTCTACCCAGTGCTATTTTTCTAGAAAAAAGGTGCTAGAACTCAGCATGAACAACCCCCCCCCCCTGTTCTCTTATAAAGGCAGTGGCAGTTACCCGAGAGGTGCCGTAACTGAGTTCCAGTGAGTTCTGGCTGGAAAAAAGCCCTGAAACTCAAGGCAGTGTCTGTAGGGGCCCCAGGTAATTTCCCACCCAGATGCTAACCAGCCACATACTTGCTGATGTTTAACACACCCTCATCCCTATTTGCCTGCCCTCAGTGGATTCTGCCCTTGGTCCCACCGATGCTCCTCATTTTGCCCTGTTCGTTCAGGTACCCTCACTAGAAGGGACTCGCCTGATACACAAAATTGCCTTTGTTGGTATGGCTGGCTACTTAACCTGTCAAGCTACTCTTGGTGCGAAAAGGGACTGCTCAGCCTGTACACTCATTTACAACAGGCTTCTCCAACCTTGTACCCTCTCATCAGCCGCAGCCAGCATGGTCTAGGTTGGAGAAGGCTGCACTGCAAAATTAGCTGTCAGCCATACGTGATGAAGCAGACAACCCTAATATCCAGGGCTTTAGATGCCTCCTGTCATTCATTTGCTACGTACCCAGTTCTTCTGCAGTTCACTTTGGTAACATATGTTTGTCAAACCAGGCAGAGGAAACGGTTTGAAAACACTCCAATAATATATCACAGTTAGAGGTGGCGGGGAGACTGAGCTGCGGCAAACATGAAACAATTCTTTCCGTCTAGCAGACTTCTTTCGTGTGTTGTGCTTGCCTTCAAACCATGGGAAAAGCATTTGTATTCTGTGCATATAAAACAAAACTGTGATTTTATCGCTAAAGATTTAGTTGTTATTCTGGAAATATTCATTGTTTTATTTAAAACAGGACTTTCCTTTCTTTACGACTATATAATAAACTAATTGCTTCATTTCAGCTCTGATTTAAACAAGTTTTATTCAATGCAGATAGTACACTTAAAGCTAATTTATAGCATCTAGATTAAAAAAAAACACACAACCCTGTCATTTAGTTTTATGGCACTTCCTAAAAGAAAACAAATTTTAAGTTGTTTTGGTTGTTTAGATCCTTTGAGGAATAAAGAGGGCTACAGTTCAGACAAGTCCATTTCCTTCTGTAATGGGAAATATTCCAAGCATTTCTCTTCAAACAAAACCCAAAAGATTATCTTTACAGACTTCTGTTTAGGAGATTTTTGGACAACACCCTAGAACAGGAAGCCACAGTTTCTCCCAAATTTATACAGGATGGAAATAGATAATATTTCCATTATGAAAACACCCAGCTGCGACTAATGATTTCAGATTTTATAATGGAAGCTTTTGGCACACACTCTTTGGCTGTACCTGAAAGTATAAATTTAGTCAACAATTCAATATAATGGGTGGAATCCAATTTGTAATCCCAAGCACTGTACAGGTACCTCCAAAGATTAGTCAATAATTTAACAGTGGGTGAAATCCAGTTGGTCAGAGGAGGCAGGGAAATGACTTTTGCTGATTCCTGTTTCCACCCTGCAACTCCCAATGCATTTGGAGAAGTGAGAATTTCAAAGTTTTCGGACAGATATTGTTTCGGAAAGTGTGAATTAGGTTTGCCTTGTAATGTGGACAGAATCAATTTCTCCCCCGTCCCTATGCAAAGCAGAAGGGTGTGTGTGTGTGTCAGTTTTGAGTCGAAAACCAGCAGGGGTAGCGGTTGCTTAATCCTTCCCCAATATGTCACTAGATTTGCATAGCTTTGCCTAATATGTTGCCACATAGATTAATCAATTATGTTGGCCAGTTTGGGGGAACTTGAACCCCACGTGGGGCAGGCATTCATCAAAGTCCAAGCAAGGAGGCAGAGGAGAATTTTGACAAAGAAAGGTGGCCTCTGTGTTAGTTCCTTCTTCTGCCTATGGAATTAGTCGGGCCAACGTATATATAAAGGTTTTGTGAGCAGAAATTGGGGGGGGGGAGTAAAATCCACTGACATTAATGGAACTTAACCTTTTAACACCTAACATTTTCTCCATGTGCGTCTTCAAATGGCATTCTAGGGAAGTAAACGATCTTGTTTAATATCTGAGGGCTTCTGTGAATGTGAAACAGTTAGACTAAAAATGTCCTTATTGTTATAATAAATATCTGGTTTACGCTGATAAGAATTGAGAGGGTTCATGTAGTGCCAGGCGAAAAAGCCAAAAGAATCAGTTTAATTGAATCTTCTTACTTAGAATGTCACAGTTCTACAGAATAGAGGTCTGGGGAATTGTGGCAAAACGCTGGCTTGGCACCTTCCTATTGGCTGCGTGGTTCAGTTGTATTATTGCTTCTGGTCCCACTGAAACCAATTGCAGGCAAGTTGTTTTTTTTATAGCAAACAAAATGTGTCTTTTGAGCTAACCTTGACTGTATAAATATATGGTTCAGGTTATGTATCACTGAATTTATTGGGTCAAATAAGGAGAAATACATATAAAAAAGTTTGAAGCAGTGGGAGATTTATTTCTTAATGCCTCTGTTTTCTTATTTTATTATGTTTTCAGAACTTGCATGCTTTGCATGGATGCGCCACTTATTTTATCTCTGACCTTGCGTGGTGCTTGGGAACACAATTTAAAAACAAAACAAAACGTTCTAAAAATAGTACCATTCCGCTTTTCACCAGACGCTCTTTAAAATGGTGTTTGTCTGAGAGTGATGTCTACAATCATGGGAACCACAAGCACTGGGGTCATCGCAACTGTTATAGTACAGGGGCCTTCGCCCTAAAACCATTCTCCCATTTACCCACAATACCTGCCTCTGAACCCATAAGTTGAACATTTCTTTTTCGTTTGTCTGGTTTGCTTCCTTGCCACGTCTGGAAATATTGGATCTGTTCTCTGATTACATGGCATTTGCGTTATCTGGATTATGTGGGCTGATTTGTGAGTCATTGGTGGATGTATGGGCATCCCATTTCATTATGTATTCTTTACTTTTATATCCCAACTTTCCTCCAAGGAGCCCAAGATGGTGTACATACAGTAGTTCTCCCTTCCCTGTTTTATTTTCCCAGCTGATGAGCTTAGGCTGAGAGACAGTGAGTGGCTCAAGGTCACCCAGTGAACTGCAAGGCTGAGTGGGGATTTGAACTCTTAAGTCTCACAGGTAGCAGCCCAACACTCTAACCATTGTGCCACACTGCTTCTCAGTGGCATGGGCTAGGATATGTTGATCACATCCTTTTCTGTGGTTCCATGACTTTTCTACTATCCCATTTTAGACTTTTTTGCCATCTACAGGATAGCTTTGTTCGCGGTAGCCACTTGAGAAAATTAGAAATATGCTGATCTGACTGATGTCCTATGACTCTGGGATCACCTACTCACAGGAGATTATCGACTACCTGCTCCATCCTGACCTTTCCATGGCCTCAATTCCACAGTATCGGCAAATTAGGATTCTTAGGTCTCTGTTGCTTTAAGGCGCACATGGGCAACCTGTGTTGCCTCTTCAGTGGCACAACAACCCCTGGGGAGCACTGCCTGATCAGCTGGGGAGAAGTGACTGTGCCTGCACTGATACTCCTAGAACAAGAACCCTGATCTTGACTGTATCAGGTGTCTTGCGCTGCAACAGGTCAAAGCCTCGCCTTGCAGGGGCGGAGCAAGGGGGCGGGGCGGGCCGCCCCGGGTAGCGCCCTGGGGGGGTGACACTCGGGGCGGAGCCCCGCCCCCCACGATCGGCGGCTCCAGCCAGCGACGAAAAAAGCCGCTGAAAGGGAGTGTCACCCCTCCTCACTGGCCCGCCCCTCTCCATTCCCCGGCTCCGTTCAGGGAGCCCAGCGGCGAAAAAAGCCGCTGAAAGGGGGAAAGCCCATTTTCAGCGGCTTTTTTCGCCGCTGGGCTCCCTGGGCGGAGCCGGGTGGACCAGCGAGGAGGGGCATCACGCCAGCCACAAGCGTGATGCCCCTCCTTGCTGGCCCGGGCGGAGGCGTTGCTCCGTGCAGCCATGCGGCTCGCTACGCCCAGCCACCTTGTATTATCTCAGTACTGCCAAAGCCCACAGTTCCTGCACTGCTCATTACTGTGCAGAGACAGCAAACACAGCAACTTCGGGTCACTAGGAGGCATGGGAATAATAAATAGTTCTAGTTTTGGTTCCTCTGTTTTGTTTTTGTGGGATTGGTGTTGGTTAAAAGTTTAGTTGGGGTTGGGGTTTTTTTAGTTTGGATATAACTGCAAGCTGTTTATTATTGTTGTTACTGTTCTTCTTATTGGTTTCTATTGTTTTATTGGTTTGTTTGTTGCTTGTATAGGATTATTATTTTTTAATGTTTTGCTATGTATATGTTGTAAGCTGCCCAGAGTGCCTGGGGAAAACCAGCCAGTTGGACGGGGTATAAATTGAAAATAATAATAATAATAATAATAATAATAATAATAATTGCCAGGGGGCTGCCCTCACCTCGAGGCAAGGAGTTGCCAGGGCTTTGTCAGTATCGCGAGCCCCCCGTCTCAACTGCTGAGCAATTCATCTTCTTCCAGTCAGGAAGACAGCAATCCCTCTAGTGGGGAGGGAGAGATAGGACTGGGAAGTAGGAGTCAGGGCTCTGACAGGGAAGGAGAGCCCACGCACCAAGCAGAGGCTGGAGGGGAGGCACCTCTTCCGTCGCCCCACTTGCGCAGGGGGGAAAGGCGCAGAGGGGGTAGGCGGGGGTTCCGCATCCCGCGGCTTTTATGCTGGGCTAAGAACTGGAAGGGGCCATTTCCGGACTCTGCCGAAGGATGAGCTGGACGTCTTTTTTGTAGCTGCACTGTATATACAATAAAGAAACTTAGTTTTAGAAGCCTCAGAGTTAGCCTGGTTACTCATGAGCAGCCACTGAAAACCCTTACAATAATAATTACAGATGCAGCCTCATGCGAGTGTGTGTGTCCATGGGGATATGAATAAGAACATAAGTGCCTAGGCTCAGTGGTAGAGCACATCCTTTGCATGGAAAAGATCCCAGATTCAAATGCTGGTATCTCCAATAAGGCTGGGAAAGACTCCTGTCTGAAACCGTAGAGAACTGCTGGCAGTCTGCATATATTCTGCAGATAAACCTTGCTGAATTTGACCAAACTCTGTAGTAGTGTTTTGT
The DNA here is from genome assembly GCF_009819535.1 of Lacerta agilis. Taxonomy (NCBI): domain Eukaryota; kingdom Metazoa; phylum Chordata; class Lepidosauria; order Squamata; family Lacertidae; genus Lacerta; species Lacerta agilis. The sequence goes on along the minus strand of NC_046313.1, from coordinate 98,457,768 downwards.
TCTCACAGTGGCCAGATTGAAGCCCCTGGGAAGCCCACAACCAACAGCATGTTCTCCAGCCGCTAGCATTAAGAGGCATACAGACACTGGAAACAACTGAGCCATCATGATTAAAATCCATTTGTTGCCTTATCTTACATAAATGGTCTAATCTTCTTTTAAAGCAATCCAGAGTGTTGGCCATTGCCACATCTTGTAACAGAGTCCATATTTTGACTACGAGTGTGTGCAATGATGTATGTTAATGGACTCTTTGAGTGCTGGGATAGACCACCAGATATATTCACTGCATGCAAGCACCCAGTGCCGAATTTAACCCTGGGAGTATATTTATTTATTTATTTATTTTGGCCAATGGCCCTGCTTTGCGGAATATCCCTTGGAGTGCACCCACGTGCTATGAACTTAAGATAAGAGCGTAAGAACATGACATAAGAAGAGCCTGCTGGATCAGGCCAATGGCCCATCTAGACAGCATCCTGTCTTTACAGTGGCCAATCGGATGCCTGCAGGAAACTAGCAAGCAGGATTTGAGCACTAGAGCACTCTTCCCTTTTGTGGACTGGTATTCTGAACTGGTATTGAGAAGCCTTGCCCTCAATAGCCCTCTCTTTCATGAATTTGTCTAATGGTGTATTGAAGCCATCCAAGTTAGTGAATGGCTCTTCTTCTACATCTTTCCTTACTGTAAGGACGTTCAGTGGTTGCTCATGAGAAATCAGTCAAATGCAGAGCTTCTAAAAACTAAGTTCTTTATTGTGCAGATATTTACAGTGGAGCAAAAGTTCAAACGTCCATCTCATCCCTCTGCAGAGTCCGGGAATGAACCCTTCCGGTTCTTTGTCCAGCAAAAGAGGCGCAGGATTCTGAACCCCCGCCTCCCCCTTCCACGTCTTTCCTGTATGCGAACTCGGGACGTGGGAACCTGACCCTGTTCCCCGCTTTCCCCTTGGTGCTCAGGCTCTGCCATCCCTTCACAGCCCCTGTGCCGACTTCCTGCCTCTAACTCCCCCTCCCCACTGGAGGAATGGTTGCTTCCTCCAGAGGAGGGGGACGATGAACTGGTGAACAAAGGGGGCAGTTCCCTGTACTGCAAACGATCCCGGGATGCTACCTGTCGCGGGGAAGGGGGTTTCCTGACACTTACTATAGCCCAATCTGGGTATTCAAAACACACACAACGCTAATCTACAATAGCCCCAACAGTTCACAGTTCGGAGAGGGGATTGTCAAGTGCAAGGTGATTCTATTTGCTTGTATTTGAATATCTGAATAACCCTCTGCATTTTTCTCATGCATATATGTGTTCTGTTCCCCCTTGGAAATGCAGACTTGTATTTGTGATTCTTTTTCTCATTTGCATAAAATTGGCTTTCTCCTTAAAAAAAAACTTTGCAAAAGAATTATTATCGTCTTCTATCTATCTATCTAATTTTCAAGTTTGTCTGATGATATTGAAAAATATGGAAGAGATTAAGTACAAACTGGATCTTTGACATGCAAACCTGTTTTCCTTGTTTGTTTGAAAACATTCAGTTAAGGAGCTTAGTAAAAGTTTTGTGTAAAACTTGTAAATGAATTTCAAGAAAAGCAATATGGTCTGTGAAAACTGGAATGATTACTTGGTAGGAAATTGAAATGTGTAAAATAATAGGAATGGAAGCATGCTGTGTACAAAGTAGAGAGGCATAATACTGCCTCAGGGTATGCTGGGAGTTAAAATATACATGTTGAAGGCAGACTAGAGCAGTAAGGAAGACTTGCCTTTAAAAATAATGATAATCACCATTCAGACATGCCATGAAATAGTAATATTTCACCTTTATTTTTTCCTACATTTTTGGCTCTGTCAGGTTTGACTTTTCTGTATTTAAAAAAATAAAAAGTATGAGAAACAATTCCATAGCTTACAAAATGTGTTGTTTTATAAGCCCTCAACATGGCCACTGAGTCTTAGGGATTGTGTGGTAGAGGAGTGTATCCTTTATCTGATACAGAAAGAAAGAAAGAAAGAAAGAAAGAAAGAAAGAAAGAAAGAAAGCTTTAAAAACTTCTAAAAACCAAAGAACTGAGTATGTAGTATTAGTGAGATGTGCTGTGTCAAACTGTTGGATCGGATGTTAAGTTTTACCCTCTTTGCCCTCTTTCTAGACTGGGCTTTGAGTCTCGGGACTTCTAATAAAAACGGTGAGAAGCGATTTCTCAGTATGATGCTTGCCACAAGAGTGAGTTGATGCTGGATGGAAGAGGGACAAAAGAAGCAAAAACTTACCTTGAGGCATATACCGGCCTGCTTGTCTTAGCTTTGCAGTTTTTGCATTTGGCCGTTGCTTGTGAAGTCCGGTCCTTTTGCACCCCTCAAAGATTGGTCAGCTGTGCACCATTTAAAAAAATGTGGAGGTTTGGCTTCCCCTTCCCTGCCTCCCCTGATTTTCTGTTGTAATAAAGTGGTGTGTCATTGGCTGAGTAATTTTCAGCTCCAAATGAGACGAGATCAGTCACAGTGGTTTTCACAGGATGGAAGTGAAGGATGGATGGTGGTGCCACTTAATCAAAGATGGGGAGAAAATGTGTCTGCAGACTCATTGAGTGTAACATTTCCTAAATCAGAGAACAGTGCTGCTGCCCAGACTTGCTATTGTGTGTGGGTTGTTTTTTTTTTTAAAAAAAAAACAAAAAACAAAACAAAACAAAAAACAGATCTTTAGTTTAAATCATGGGTAGGTAAACTAAGGCCCAAACGCCAGATGCAGCCCAATCGCCTTCTAAATCCAGCCCACAGATGGTCCGGGAATCAGCATGTTTTTAGATGAGTAGAATATGTCCTTGTATTTAAAATGCATCTCTGGGTTATTTGTGGGGCATAGGAATTCGTCCATATTTTTTTCCAAAATATAGTCCGGCCCCCCACAAGGTCTGAGGGACAGTGGACTGGCCCCCTGCTGAAAAAGTTTGCTGACCCCTGGCTTTAAAAGAAAGGCACAGATTTATTGAGCACTCTTGGCCCATCTCCACAAATTTGCCCATCTCCACAAATTTCATATCCATTTAGTTCTTTTGCTCACAGCCTTCTTTTTCTGCAGTGACACCGCTCAAAGCACTTTCGCAATTTGAAATTGTAACACTCTTCATTCAGACAAACAAGACTGGGGAACTGAGGAGAGGGAGATACATTTATAGGTACAGTAGAGGATACATTTTGGAGGGAAAAATCTCAAGCAATCACAAAGCTGCCCCTTTGTGGGAACCAACAAGACTAAGGATCCAAATGCAGCAACTTGAATGAACCAATAGTAACTGTTCCTTCTGGAACAGGAAGGCAGTCACTTTCCCCTAATGTGAATACAGACAATAGCAATCAGATATGATAACCCTTGAATCAATACACAACACTTGATATCCTTGGAGATTGATCCACATGAATTTTGGCTCTTAGATGGGATTAGCCACAATTTAAACATATGTGAACATTTTAGTAAAACTGTTGCCCTACAGCAGTAATGAATGGTAAGCTACGGTGCCTTTTCTTTTGAAGGAAGTAATCTGCCAGATGATATTGGGGGGTGGGAGAGAGATTGAGGCAATTTTTAGTTCAGGAAAATACAGTTGGCCCTTATGGGGCTCAAACCCATGACCTTGGCATTACCAGCACCATGCTCTAACCAACTGAGCTAAATAATAATAATAATAATAATAATAATAATAATTTATTATTTATACCCCACTCATCTGGCTGGGTCTCCCTGGCCACTCTGGGCAGCTTCCAACAAATATTAAAATACAATATTTTCCTCCCGCTTCAGCTCCCTTGCAATCTGCACTGTGGGGCTCCCCAACTCTCCAGAGCATTTAGGGAAGGGAGGAAGATTTATTTGAGGGAGGGGAAATCACAATCTGAAATCTCCCCCTGTTTTGCTGCCAGATTCCATCCTTCAGCACACAGACACCATTGGGTACTACCCAGTGGATGTTATTCTAAAATGTGAGGCGGGTTTATTCCCATTTTGGGGGGGGGTAAGAAATCTCTTCTCATGTTTCAATTACTTACTTCAAATAAAATTATTACCCTTAAGCCATCAGTGCTGAAAAACAAAAGTTGCTCCGCATGTTGAAGCCTTTGAAAATAAACTGATTTTAGTGGCTTTCATTTTATCCATAATTGCAGTTTGCTTTGGCACAGCTGTTTGAGTAAACCTGCGAAATGAATTAGAAATGGATTGATGAAGCTGTAAGACAAAATACAGAGGGATATGGTTAAGCGGTTTTCAAGAAAAAAGCACACTTCATTCGATTGTCAGTATGTAATGGCTTTATTTTGAAAGCAAAATGAAATGAAACAATAGGCCCAATTTCTGTATTAACAACAAAGGCATAATTTTCTTACAAGCTTCTGAAGTATTTTAAATCCATATAATTATCTTTCAGTCTGCAGATTTTGTTCTTGTCATTTATAGGATAAGTACATCCATTGGCCTTTTTACGACGCTACAATCTAAAAGCATAAAGAACATGAGGGTAAGCTCAACATACTCACATACGGTAACTCCAAACATTGATACGGCATGGCGGATTCCATTATTTACAGTGCTCCGGCAATCGCTGCTGAAAGCTAATTGGGTTTCATTTATTTATTTACTGTTAATACTTTTATTGATTTTCTTTTTAAAAAAAAAACAAATTTAACAAATAAGGAAATAGAAGCAAAAATTGTGAGGGAAAGAAAAGGGGGGGGGAGGGTTGACAGAAAAAAAACCCTATCAGCTCACCATAAGAATACTATGGCCATAAATACATTCAGCTCAATTGGGTTCTATTTACCAGTATAATGGCATATTGTGCTGGCGCTCCTCTTACCAAAGCAGCACTACATGTGGAAAAGTTTCCCACAGCCACTATTGGGAGTTCTAGCTGGTGAACCATTTCCCTGCTTGCACTCATCAGATCATTATGGGCTGCAGCTCTCATCATCTCTGGCCATTGACCCTGCTGGTTTTGTTGTCCCAAACACCAGGAGGGCACCGTATTGTCTACCCCTGCCTTATGCGATGGTCTTGGCAATTATAGAAAGCCACTCCTGTGAAGTTGCTTTTTGGGATGAGGGGATAAAGGAGACAAGGAAATCACTGCCATAGCTAGGACCGCTTTCATGCAAGCAACCTGAGACCAGTTTGCCTATGAGATCGCCTTATCCCACATGTTCCCAATCCACCGCTTCAGTCGGTGGAATTGGCACTGCTACGTAATACTCATTTGTAAGAACTCAGTAGTTTAGTGTGGCAGCACCTGCACTTTTGAATTCCCTGCCTGCTGAGATCAAGCAGGCGCCTTCACTGTACTTTTTTTCGGTGCCTGCTCAAAATATTATTGTTTAGGCAAGCCTACCCAGATGCTTAGAAAGCTGAATAAATTTTAATCTGTTTTAGTATGCTAACTTTGTGTGTTTTGAAGTATAGTGGTACCTTGGTTGTCATACTTAATCCATTCCGGGAGTCCGTTTGAAATCCAAGGTGCGGCTTCCGGTTGGCTGCAGGAGCTTCCTGCACTCAATTGGAAGCCACGGAAACTCCGTCGGACGTTTGGCTTCCAAAAAACGTTCGCAAACCGGAACGCTCACTTCCGGGTTTGTGGCATTCGGGAGCCGATTTGTTCGGGAGCCAAGCCATTCGACAACTGAGGTACCACTGTATGTGATTTTTTCCTCCGTTTTATTGTTTTATCTTTTTGTAAACTGCTTTGAGGGTGTGTGTTTTAAACAATCAATAGTATAAATAAAATAGGATTTGCCACTGAGATAGGGCCCCTTCCCTTGTTGCCTGAGGCCATACAGGTTAACAATATTAAGTTTAGATGTAGCCTTCAACACCTTTCCCTGTTGTATTGGTCTGAGTGTTGTTTATCTACTTGAGCAAAAAATAGAAGTATTGTGCTCTCTTGCATTAAAATCGTGACTCAGAAATCGTTTTGTTACCTTCTTTATGTCGTTTCTGATTTATGAATAAACAAAACTGGTCAGAGACACGCATATCTTAAATTTGGTACACATATTCCATTTGTATATATCACAAACAGTTCCAGTTACAGGTAGGTAGCCATGTTGGTCTGCCGTAGTTTTATATATCACAAAGATAACCTTCCTTTCCTTCATGGAACTCAAGACAGAAAGGATAGTCTTCCTGGACACCAGACCTTTTCAGTTTCAGCACAGTTTGTGCATCAAGTGCTTTGGGGGACAGGCCCTGATGGCAACACAAAATCAAATTGTATCTGCTTCTTAAGTGGAATCTGAAGGATTCTTGTATGCTTAAATGTGAACAGGATTCTGCACAAAATATTTGTAATTGTTTGACTCAAGTCATTGCTAAGCAATGGCATACTTTTCTTTTTCTTATATGCCTGTTCTCTTTCACACCTCATCTTGCCTACTGTTTGTTTTTGCTCCTTTTCTGTTTGAGAAATGTAATCTATACCAATTAACTGTGTATCTGATTTCAAGGGATGGCATCACTCCTTTCCTAAAACCACTGGGGTTACCAATTAAGCAACATCCTGGCTACTTGGTTAGCATTTAATCAACCTTCACTTGGATTTTTCCTATTTCTTTACTTGGAATTGCCCTCCTCTTCTATTTGGCTAAGGCTATCTGAATCATTAGCTCATTGAGCAGGGAGACAAATCAAATTGTTAAAGGTAGATGACTGAAAATTCATTTAACTCCTTTAATTACCTAGCCCGAAACAAGTGTAATGGTTTGGGGGGAGGCAGTGTTTCTTGTCCCTGCCCTCTGATTAAGAGCAATTTGTTACAGAGGAAGCCCTTCATTTGCATGAAATAGGTTGACCTCAATCTGAGTTGTTGAATAATTATGTTTGACTACAAAAACTCCATATTGGCATACACGTTAGGGACTTGGGCTGCACTGGGAAAGCAATGGTTAAGCTTGTGATTGATGATGGGTGTGTGCAATTGCACCCTGTTTTATCACTGATTCATACCCACTATTTATTATCTATCCAAATTGTACCAACTGCTAATAAGACTGGAATTTTCTCTACTCTCCCCCCTTCCAACTTCGCCATCCCAGTACTTGGGGTGCAGCTTTGCTATCTGTTTCTCCTGTAGCTAATCGTAATATTTACAGATTAAAACCTTGGGAATCCCCATCAAACCCGGAAGGCAGTAAGCGACTAAATTGTAGATACCAGCACTTAACTTAATGTCCATTAAGTATTTCTGTCAAATGTGTCTGCCCTGCTGTTAGAGCAACTGAGAAACTTACAGCCCAGTCTGTCAACATTACCCTTGAAAAATTAAGAAAACACATTTTATTCCAGTGTTTTTCAACCTTTTTTGGGCAAAGGCACACTTGTTTCATGAAAAAAAATCACGAGGCACACCACCATTAGAAAATGTTTAAAAATTTAACTCTGTGCCTATATTGACTATATATAAAGTAATTCTCTTGAATAGGAATCAAATAAACAAATTTTTCCCACGGCACACCAGGCAACAGTGTGCCGCGGAACAGTGGTTGAAAAACACTGTTTTATTCCTGTAAAGAAGTCCCACTTAATCACATGTCCTCCAGAATGCTAGATGGATGGAATAGTGTGGTTCCAGCAGTCTCTGCAGATGAGATCCCACTCTGGAGAGGTAGCATACCTAACACTTTATCTTGAAACAAAATAAAATAAAAAAATTCCTTCCAGTAGCACCTTAGAGACCAACTAAGTTTGTTCTTGGTATGAGCTTTCGTGTGCATGCACACTTCTTCAGATATTATTTTATTTTGTTTTGACTATGGCAGACCAACACGGCTACCTACCTGTAACTTTATCTTGAGTCACACACTTCTTTGACCAACCAGGGGTCTGGAGAACTCGCTGTCCTTAAAAATGTATTTATGTATGTATGTATGTTGTGTTAGAAATTGTTTTAGTGAAAAGGCAAGATGTATCTTAGTATGTGATGTGTTTCTGTTCTAATTTCCAATTCATAGAAATGTGTGGTTGTGTTTGCAAAGGTAAGCTAGGCTTGTTGGTTTATCATAGTGCATTGTGCATGAGCACTGTGCTGGTGGAATGGAAGAAACAAAGCAGAAACCTGCAATTTTGTTTGGTTTCCCCTGACATCCAAACCCAGGATTCCGCTCCCAGACCATCTTGAATTGCTAGCCGGCTGTGAACCATTGGCTTACGGAGCCTGGCTTGTTAGGGAGCACCAAACCACAATTCCAGATTCAGATGGAAGAGAAAATCAAGCTAAATTGTGGTTTCCTGGTTTGTTTCTCCCACTTGTGCCCAGGGAGGAGTGAAGGAAGAGCAACTGGGAACAATAAACTGCAATGAGAGGGCAACTTTAGCTTATTGTGACGTGCAGATGTGACCAATTATTCCAACAGGGATGCCCCATGGACTTTTCTGATTTGTTGTCAGCAAACATCTGTGAGACTTTTCAGAGCTACTGCTCATATTTATTATTATCATTAACTTCGCTCCACGATGTAATTTAGAATTATAATACGGGGCATTTATTTTAAAGTTCTAGTTTGGATGTCGGCAAAGTGATTTGGGATCAACATATCTTAAAATTAACCTTCCTGCTTGAAAAGAACAGCTAAATACATGAATACAGAGAGGATATGCACTCTTTTGTATAATGACAAAAGACTCAGAAAAAAATTAAAGAAGACATATGTTAATATAGCAGGCTAGGGAGCTACTAAATTAGCCTTCAGGGGTCACAGATTGAAATAATCGTATGTAAAATACAAGAGGAGGAAGCCAAACCATTAGAGTATATATTAGACAGCTAGTGAACAAAAAAATGAAATACCAATCACATAAGAGATCTCATTGTTATAATACTCAACAAGGAGGTCGGCATCTATTCTGCGAAATGTCAGGGAATAAAGGGCTAGCTTTTACTGAAGTGTGAGCATAATGAATAGAGGTGCAGATAAAACATGAAAGATTCTTTTGTCAGATTAAGGAATAAAAGGCTCAAGATGCACTTAGTGAGCTTTTGAAGGGATTGGAAAGGCTACTAACATTCATCAAAAGTTAATAGAAATTAATATGCTTTAACTTACGTGTATCGTTAGCCTTTTTTCCAAGCTGAGAGTAGAAAAATCATTTACCAATAGTGTGATCTATACTGGAAGAAGAAATCAGAATGTTAAAAGTTAGCTGATTCCTTTCAAAGAATTCCTGAGGCATGTTGCTGAAGGCAAAGTATGATATTTTCATGGCATTGCACTTGGGTTTTTTGTGCTTTTCCTCAAAAGGAAAATGGCATGGTTTATATGGGCATTCAATATAATGATCTGTTTGGCTGTGTACGTGTATATGCACCCCCCCAAAAAAGATACCACTGGAACATCCGTTGCGATCTCTTTCTTTATTGACTGAACTTTGAGGATCTTCTGAGTGACTTTATTAATAGGAATCAGGCAGCTTTGGTTGCCAGTAAGGTTAATTAATGAAATAGAGTGCCTTCGGTAGCCATTAAGTCATGTTCTCTACTGTGCTCACTCTATAGCTAGAGCTGTCAGTGTGACTTTATTCTGGAAGTGCAAGGTGAGCTTCTTACAGGATGTGTTGATATCAAAGTATAGGGTGGCTCCATACTTTGCAGCTAGCTACCATCCACGATAAGGAGAACTGCATAAATAGTGTGGCGTGCCCCCCCTTCCTTCAGAAGTAATTCACATGGTCCCTGATAAACCAGGGTAGCCTGTAACTTCATGTGACACACATTTGATGATGGCGACTCCACCAGTGTTAGTTATATGCCATGGTTCATAAACATGGACTGCTATATAAGGCAACCCTTCTTTCCAACTCTGATTATTTTGATATACACTAGACCTGCAACTTGCACTTGATTCACCTATGTGATTGCAGCTTTGTTCTGGTGGTGGGAGAATAAATAAATAAATGGGGAGCAGGGGGAAAGAGCTGGAAGGGGCCGCCTGAGATTTTGTGAGATCTCACAAAGGCTCCACGAGATCTCATGTCACCTTCCCAGAGTCTGGTAAGCAAGATCGATGATTTAAAAAAACTCTTTCTGCCCTGGGTTTTTCTGCTGTGGAAATTCTTGAATCATTTCATCGGTTTTCAGGTTTTAATCCCTACTGTGGAAGTACAGAAAACAGATAATATCAGGCACCAGGCTGATTGTTGTGGTAGCAGTGTTGCATTATGAATTCATGTAGGAGTTGGCATCAAACAATATTATTCCATTTTGAATTGTGGTAAACTTACAGGACATCTAATACCCCTTCTGATAGTTTACATCAGCATCCATAACTGAGAGGACTTGTTCAGTGAAATGGTGGTTTGGCCCGTGTGAATAGTCTTCAGGGTTGCACGCTTACTTTATTCCCCTTAATATGCTTTGAGGCCTGTTCTAACTTCGTAGTTTGAATAAACCATAGTTTAGCATTACATTGGAATTGGTAAACTGTAGTCTGCATTTTCCTCCAAAACCAGAACTACTCTTTCCCCAAATTATAGGGCTTTCCCAGGAAATCAGGGAGAGAATCCAATTGTGTGATGGAAGTGGGAAGTGTGTGAGCCCATGACTCGCTGGCCAAATCTTGATTAGTTGATAATATCTGAAACTGTCTACAGTATGTAATGAAAATAAGTGTGTTATATAGTGTGCATTAGCAGACCACACATGAAAGGGAAGGGTATTCAGGAATGGAAAAGGATACTGGTGAAAAAAATGCCAGAGTTGTTAATTACTACGTCAAGTGAACAGAAGTTCCAGGGTCATTCCTTCCACAGTGAAAAGAAATGAGGATTTACTATTTAATTGCCTCTCAGGAAGGGGAAAAATGCTAGCAAGTCCATGTTGAGTTCCAGCCTTGAACATTTTGATGTAGTGGGAACCGTGACAAAAAAGACCACATGTTACAGTGATAATTAGATATTGTGAATGAAAAGGGAACTGACAAATTTGCACAGTATTCCAGAAAGGCAGTCCACGTTGTGCACATTCATGAAACACACACACACACACACACACACACACACACACTTTGAAATTGGATTAGCTGTGGCATCTCTCAATATTATGAAATACAAGTTGTATTCTTCAGGACTGAGAGCTGTTCTAATTGCTAGAAATACAGTAAATGTCCCCATCACTCTCCGGGTTTAATCTCAGCATAATTAGCTACTTGCACAATAGAGTGCTTCATTTGAATGGCTGACAGGGCTCATTAACTTACAGAAGTGATTTCTGAGATTTTTTATTTATTTTTTGTTAAAATTGGGATTTCCGCCTGGGAGAATTTCAGGAAGTATCACATAGTTCGTTCCAATATTCCAGAATTAAGTTTTGAACATAAAGCTAGACATTTACAAGTTAAAGATACAGTGATGAAGCCTTCTCTTCAGTGTTAGGAGACGAACACTACAGCTTAATCAGAAATGTACGCATGGCTTCTACAAAGCCATAAGGAATTCAGACAATAAGTGATTATTTGCTTTTGCAGCCAAATAAGTCTATCTCCCAGGGATGGTGGATGCACATATTTGTGTATTGTTTATCTCTTTTCTGCAGTACATACAAGGATAGCAGAAAATTGCTTGCATCCACATGATTAATTGCATAGAACAGATCTATCTGTAAGGACGACATTTTTCTGCACTTCATTCTTCAGTCCTAGTGCTACTAATTTCCTTGAATCTGATTAGCTATGTTGCAAAGTTTATAGGTGTGTACTTTTGGTGGTGTTATTGTGTGTGTGTGTGTGTGTGTGTGTGCTTTTTGGGGGGAAACATTAGTGAAGCATTGCTACTTTGCTGCATAGTGCTATTCATCGAAGGAGTGCCCCAGCTTGAAAATAGAACTGACACATTGTTTTTAGAAGTCTCTCCCATAGTTATGAATACCAGTTTAACTTAACTGCATTTTAACTTCTTTTTCAGTTAATACATAAATACAGATGACACAATTATTTATAAATGCAGCTTGCTCCACGTAGTGGCTGTGTAAGTGCCTAACAGATAAGGAGTTTGCTTCCAACTTCATAGAAGATGCAAGGGTTTAAATCATTATTGACTGGCCAGTAGCTTTAATGATTATTTTGTATATTTCTAATGGTGTTTTATTGTATGCACATTGTAGTGCACTGACCTGGTATTTTATGATAAATAAATACTCTAATAAACAAACAAATGAACAAACAAATGCCCCTGAACTCAATATGTTCAGTAGAGGCCTATTGTCCCCTCTCTCCCGTCCTTCATATGTTTATTTTTCTGCTAAGTGCTGAATGTTAAAATGAGCTTTGTGTTGTTGTTTTTAAAAAAATCAACCCCACTTTCTGCGTGTTGAATTTTTTCGTTTAGGAATCCATTGGCCATGGGCTTTCTATTTGTGCTGTAAGGTCTGTGCATAAAAGGTTCAGAGAAATAGTGTGCCCATTTGTTCATTGCTAGACTGACATTTCAAAGTACGACGCGAAACGACTGCACATATATACCTTGTCATTTATTTGTACTGAATTTCCCATCTTCTGAGATTTCACACTGCCAGCCTGAGACGAATGGTAACAGTTTCCATTTAAATAGCCTGACACATCTTGGAGCAACTTGCCTGTTTATTTCAATTTTACATTATATATAGGCAGGTAAGGAGATGGATATTTTAGATAGTTTAAATAGTATTAGACTCCTTCAAAGAGAGAGTGCCTGTCGCATCATGGGTGCCGCAGATTGAAGCGTTTGCTTTTAGATCAGTTCACTCCCCCCCCCACCCCACCCCATAAGTAAGCCGATGGAGGGAAATGCAGAGACAGGGATTCAGAACGCTGGTCTTAATTGGGTGGGTCAGGACCCATCTGTGGGGCATAGACTGCCTTAAGGTGTGGGATGCAGCAACTGCACTCTCACCATGTGGTAAAAGATGGTATCCAAAGGCATGCTTGGGCAAAATATGGGTCCAATGTTTGAAAACAATGGAAACCTGTATTTACTTGCATCAGTAGCCCAGCTGGTGGTAGAGCTTGCAAGTTCAATTTCTGGTTTCTCAGTGTAGGACTGGGAATGTCCCATTCAGAAATCCCGGAGAACCTCTGGCAATCAGTGTGTAGAGAATGCTGACCCGGATGGACCAATAGTCTGACTCACTGCAAAGGCAGCTTCCTTGCCACCTGCAGTCCGGATGGGTACACACTCCACTCTACTGCTTCATTACGGTTCATTATGTAGTACAGTGCGGGACATGGGCAGCGCTGTGGTGTAAACCACTGAGCCTCTTGGGCTTGCCTATCGGAAGGCTGGTGGTTCAAATCCCCGCCACAGAGTGAGCTCCCGTTGCTCAGTCCCTGCTCCTGCCAACCTAGCAGTTTGAAAGCACGTCAAAGTGCAAGTAGCTACGGTGGGAAGGTAAACAGTATTTGCGTGTGCTGCTCTGGTTTCGCCAGAAGCGGCTTAGTCATACTGGCCACATGACCCGGAAAAACTGTCTGCGGACCAACGTCTGCTCCTTCGGCCAGTAAAGCTAGATGAGCGCCGCAACCCCAGAGTTGTCCGCGACTGGACTTGACAGTCAGGGGTCCTTTACCTTTACCTTTACGTAGTACAGTTCCAAACTGAAGTCCGTAAAGCGCCATTCTTAAAATGTGCATGACCACAGGCAATTTTATCAGTAAGGTGAGGCTTGTACATAGGGAACCTGTCTTCTATAGAGTCATTCAACATTTTTTAAAAAAAACGATAGTTCATTGAACTCAGCAGCTTAGTTTGAATGTGCAGCCAAACTAAGCGTTGCTAGAGCCCTAAATTCAGTTTCACGTTCCACACATATTTTAGCACGTTCTTGGAGGACTGTGGATCTAAAAAAGGACATGCTTAAGAGTAGCTCGTGTGCTTTTCAGTCCTTGCGTTTTGATACGGCAGTGGCTCAAGTGAAGGCTGTAAGTAAGTACGATTTGCCAAGCTGGAGGTTGCTAAACTGTACTTAAGCTTTACAATCATGGTCTGGTTGTCATCCGAATTGAGCCGATGTTTCGCTTAACCATAAACGTGGAACTAATTACAAATCTTCTAATCTATCCACATCATTATAAGATGTTGGAGTAATTGAGGTTGACATACTGTAATGTCTTTTCACATCATTTCACACATTACTTGCGCAGCAACTGATATTAACTGGTGGGCTGAAGTTATGTTTTTATTTTGTGTATGGGGGTGGAGACTTCTCAACTTTTGCTGTTTTGGTTTATTTGTCTGTAGTTGTGGAATCTTTGGCAACTTTTGACTAGCTAACACTGTCTCTTTAAAGATCCCCTTGGTGGGTTCATATATATCGTCCTGGATTTTGTTGTTGTTCAGTCGTTCAGTCGTGTCCGACTCTTCGTGACCCCATGGACCAGAGCACGCCAGGCACGCCTATCCTTCACTGCCTCCCGCAGTTTGGCCAAACTCATGTTAGTAGCTTCAAGAACACTGTCCAACCATTAGCTTCATACTTTAGGGATGTGCATTAGCTGCCAAATACTGATTCAGCTGGCTTAGTACTGTCTACACGGACCAGCTGCACCTTTCCAGGGTTTCATATTTGGTAGCTCAGTCAGTAGAACATGAGACTCTTTATCTCAGGGTAGTGCGTTCAAGCCCCATGGAATAATAAGAGTTGTAGAATTGGAAGGGACAACAAGGATCTTCTAGTCCAACCCCTTCCAATGCAGGAATCTTTTCCCCAAACCCACGACCACAGCTCAAATACATGACCCATGAGATTAAGTCAGATGTTCTACCAACTGAGCTAGTTTGGGGAAAAGATTCCTGCATTGCAGGGGGTTCAACTAGATGATCCTCAAGGTCCCTTCCAACTCAACAATTACATGGTTCTTTATAGGAGTCTTTCCAAGTACAGTGTGGTGTAGTGGTTAAGAGCGGTGGACTCGTAATCTGGTGAACAGGGTTCGGGTCCCTGCTCCTCCACATGCAGGTGCTGGGTGACCTTGGGCTAGTCACACTTCTTTGAAGTCTCTCAGCCCCACTCACCTCACAGA
Source organism: Lacerta agilis (assembly GCF_009819535.1). Classification (NCBI taxonomy): domain Eukaryota; kingdom Metazoa; phylum Chordata; class Lepidosauria; order Squamata; family Lacertidae; genus Lacerta; species Lacerta agilis. The sequence goes on along the minus strand of NC_046313.1, from coordinate 98,442,737 downwards.
GTGTTTGTTGTGGGGGAGGAAGGGAAAGGAGAATGTTAGCTCCTTCGGGTAGTGAAAAGCGGGGTATCAAATCCAAACTCTTCTTCTTCTTCTTCAGTGGTACCTTGGTTCTCAAACTTAATCCGTTCCGGAAGTCCATTCAAAAACCAAAGCGTTCTAAAACCAAGGGACGCTTTCCATAGAAAGTAATGCAAAATGGATTAATCCGTTCCAGGCTTTTGAAAACAACCCCTAAAACAGCAATTTAGCATTAATTTTACTATCTAACGAGACCATTGATCCATAAAATGAAAGCAATAATTGATGTACTGTACTATAAAATAAATAAGACAGCATTGTAGATGATAAAAATTAAAATTATTATTTTTTCTTACCTGCAGTGATGATAGTCATTGTTTGGATGCTTTTATCCATTTCCGCAGTCACACAATCAATCAATAGCTGAACTGGGTTCCACACAGTCACAAAAACAAATTAACCGAAAAAACCTCAAAAACAAAAACACAAAATAAATAGCAAAAACAAAAGTACCAAACTTAATCTGCTCCGGAAGTCCATTTGACTTCCGAAATGTTTGACAACCAAGGTGCAGCTTCTGATTGGTGCAGGTGCCCCGGAAACAATAGCCGACAACCGCATCGGATGTTCGGCTTCTAAAAAATGTTTGAAAACCGGAACACTTACTTCCGGGTTTTCGGTGTTCGATTGCCAAGGTGTTTGAGAACCAAGGTACCACTATACTATGCTTACATGGGATCTTCTGCATTCAGAACATACAGTAATACCTCCTTGATTGACATTTATTTGTGTTTTCATAACCGTCCATGCCTTCGGGGTTTTTTTTTTTTTTTGTATTTGTGAACACAATCTCTCTTATGCAGAGACCTTGTCCCTGATTTGTTCTTTTTGATGTTGGGAAACCAGCTAGACCACCTAGTAGCACCTGCCTTTCAAAAACTGCTGTGCATGAGCATGCTGCTGAGCAACTCCTTGCTATGCTCCAGTGTATTTCTTCCAGGTTCATCTGCATCCTTTCATTTCAGCAATTCGCACTAATTTGCAATAAGAAAGAGCAAAGCCTCAGAAGCAACACAGACAAACCTTGCTTTCAGCAGAGGCACATTAAAGCGATAGGGAAGCATATATACCTTTAGAAAATGATTAGAGATGAGGAAATAAGGACTCTGTATTTAGCAGTGTACTCACTCCAGTAAAGTGCCATAGAAACGCCTCAGAGCATCAGTGCTGCCCAGTTTTAGCATGGATTTCAACCACCGCAGTTCCCAATAAGGGCGGTTGGGGGAGGGGGAGATAGTGGAATGAAATTATTCACCGCGGAATAGGTTTCAGTGTGAGGAGGTGGGATAGTGTAAACTAGCTCTTGCTTCACTTCCTCCTCCTCTTCCATGCTAAAAGACTGAATGTTCCCGTACTGTTGTGATTCACACCTACTTCCGCTTTGCAGTTGCCGTTCTCTGCTGGAGGCACCGTGCATTCGCACTATCGTTCTCTGTGGTGTGAAGACGGAGGATAACTTGACATGCTTGCCTCCTCCTTGAATCACAGCGAACTAAACTGCAGGTATATCATCCTGCTGGCTTTGGTAGGAAGCTGAGGAGGCACGGCTGGTTTTTCTCTGAAGATTACTTTCCCTCCTTTTGGTTGGCAGACCCAAAGTGGTCAAGGTTAGGTTACATGCTAGGTAAATGTAAAGATACCCCTGACCATTAGGTCCAGTTGCGGATGATTCTGGGGTTGCGGCACTCATCTCGCTCTATAGGCCGAGGGAGCTGGTGTTTGTCCGCAGACAGCTTCTGGGTCATGTGGCCAGCATGACTAAGCCGCTTCTGGCGAACCAGAGCAGTGCCCGGAAACACCGTTTACCTTCCCGCTGGAGTGGTACCTATTTATCTACTTGCACTTTGACATGCTTTCGAACTGCTAGGTTGGCAGGAGCTGGGACCAAGCAATGGGAGCTCACCCTGTTATGGGGATTTGAACCGCTGACCTTCTGATCAGCAAGCCCAAGAGGCTCTGTGGTTTAGACCACAGTGCCACCTGCGTCCTTACAGGTTACATGCTAGGTTAGCATATATGTCAGGTTAGTTTGAAGCCAGTTCCATCATCACGTTCCTCCACTGTGGAGTAATACTCATGGATAGCACTGTGTCTTGTGAGTTGATTTCTGCTTGCTTCTTCTAGTTGTGAATCAAGGCCCATAGCAGGAAGTGCAGATGCATAAGTCCTCTCCTAATTTCCTGCAGGGATGCACTTTATCTAGCAGCCAGAAAGAGCTGCACATTAACTTTGTTCTCAACTTGGTTTCCCTGAAGTGATGGCAGGAATCTAGCTAGGCAGTTTTAATTATGGTGTCAAACTTGCCATGTAAAAGGGAAAATATGATCCCATCCTTCTGCTAGAACACAGCAGTCCTGAGTGAATAAGCGTCTGCTGTTTCAGGCACTGAGGACTAGATTCAGACCTCATCACATTTGAATCTAATGAAGTTGGCACATTTCAACCTTACTGTGTCGCTAGCACTATATGCCCTTTAGATCTGGGGTGGAGAACCTGTCGCCCTCTGGAAATTGCTGGACTACAACTCCCATCCTTCCTGACCATTGGCTTTTCTGGCTGGAGCTCATAAGACTCCAACAGCATTTGCAGGGCCACAGGAAACTCAGCCAGATGGGCGGGGTACAATTATTATTATTATTATTATTATTATTATTATTATTATTATTATTCCTTCTTGGGATAGGTATAAGTAACAAACTAAGCTAAGGGAACATCAGTACAAGGGTCAAGTATGCAATCATAGTTGAACACAACTCCATTGACTTGTGTGGGAAGGGAGAAGGATATGAAATCATGGAAATGAATGAGTAGAGGAAAGGTCTCCTTGCTTTTGCCTTGCCATCCATGATTCATCTGCTGCTTCTCTCTCCTACAGCATCCAACCTCCATTGTGCCTGCTAGTTCACCAGTTTCCACTACTATGTTCTAACTTTTTTCTTCCCTTCTTCCTCCTGTCTCTGTGTCTCCTGCATCAAATGACCCATGAGCCCTTCAGATGACATGGACTAAAATCCCTCCCCATCCCTAATCCTTGGCTACAGTAGTGCCCCGCTAGACAAAAATAATTCGTTCTACGAGTGTCTTCGTAGAGCGAATTTTTCGTCTAGCGAAGCGGCAATGGAGTGCGGAGGTTTTTGCGCAAAAAAAAAATTTGTCTTGCGAGGCAGCCCCATAGACTTTTTCGTCTTGCGGGGCAGCCTTCCGCTAGCGAATGCCTTTCGTCTAGCGAGTTTTTCGTCTAGCGAGGCACCACTGTATTCTCCCAGCCAGTGTGGGGTAGTGGTTAAGAGCGGTAGACTCGTAATCTGGGGAACCGGGTTCACTTCCCCGCTCCTCCACATGCAGCTGCTGGGTGAGCTTGGGCTAGTGACACTTCTTTGAAGTCTCTCAGCCCCACTCACCTCAGGGAGTGTTTGTTGTGGGGGAGGAAGGGACAGGAGAATGTTAGCCGCTTTGAGACTCCTTCGGGTAGTGATAAAGCGGGATATCAAATCCAAAAAACTCTTCTTCTTCCCTTGGACTGAGGAGAATTGTAGTACATTATCTGGATGTTGGCTACCTCTGCTCTGAATATTTCAAATATTATGAATTCAATTTTGTCTGTGCAGGGATGTGATTTTTTTGATTTTTTGAAAATGACATGTTACCACAGCTGTACTGATACCACTAACAGTGAAGTTCATGTGTTGTCAATTCAGGAGTCCCTAGAAAATTTCAAGTGCTCTCTGAATCATATGAGCTAATTAATAGTTCCAATTTTCTGTTTAAACACCTACAAACACACACACACACATATATATGTATGTATTTTCTCATTGTGTTTTGTTTTTAAATTGAGTTGTCAAATGCCAAGTTGATGTGAAGTTATTTGAGAAACTGGGTGAATCCAAGATTTACTGTGGCCTAATTACCAGGGGTCTGTGTAGAAAAGATTACGCATGCATTATGAGGCGTACGTCTCTGGATACTGTGGTATTGCCTTGGCTATGTGCCACAATCGTCCAAAAGGGATTACATATACTTGCCATTCATTCAGGCCTTGCAACAAGATTTATGTAAGGGTTGGAGCTTATTTGCGGTGTGAGGGAAAGAAGCTAATTGAGAAAAATACTGATCTTGTTGATGATACAAAATCTTAAATTATTTAGATTTCAACAGCTGAAGGAAGGAGGAGTGTTGTGTACCATCCAGTGAGTAGCAGAGTAAGTTTGCTTCTTCACCATAATCATTTAGAGGAGCATTGAGCGTTTATTTAGCTCACATTTAGATATTTTGAGAGGTCTTTGGGCAGTATGCACCTCAGCTCAGGATAGAGGCCCAACGTATGCCTTTGCACATGCCTCACTCTCTTCCAATAAGCGTCACTTTGAAGTTGGCATTGCCAACTTCTTCAACAATGGTTGACCAGGTTGAAGAAAGATGAAGCAGCCAGCTCCCTGTTTACTGTATCTTCAGGTTGCTTCTGGAAGCAACAGGATGGTGTAGCATTTGTTTATTTATTGCATTTATACCCCAGCTTTTCTCCAAAGAGCTCAAGGCTATGTAGATTGTTTTCCTGCTCCCCATTTTATTCCCACAGCCACCCTTGATGTAGGTTAGGCCGGGAGGCAAGTGACTTTCCAGTGAACTTCATAGCTGGGCAGGGATTTGAACTTGGGTCTCCCCAGCCCTAGACGGATGACTAGTTTAAGTTACAGAAGAGCATTAGTTCAGGTTTTGTAAATGACAAGGGTGCTTTTCTTTATAACAAAATATCGAATTAAGTGAAGCCATGCTCAGAAGACCTGCTTCCTCTTTCTGCTCTTGGGGAAAGACCAAAGAGTTGAAATGCAAGATACTTAAATTCCAAAGCCGCTGGAAATTGTGTTTACGTTCACCGAGAATCTTACCTTTACCACCTTTAGGGCCAGAAATGTTTGCAAATGAAAGCCACGTTCCCCAGGAGGAGAAAGGGAGAAGGGTTCACTTAAGAGAGAGGTAACATTTTATGTTGAAAATAGGTTCCTTTAACATAATCTCCGCTATCTCACTTCTTATTAATGCTGGTCCTGCTAGTTCTTTTTGTTAGCAGCAGGTTTCTTTCCTGGTTGATTAAAAAAAAAAAGCACACATACACACATTTTTGGGCAACCTGTTTATCGAGCATCGAACCTGACATGGTTGGACCGTGTTCATACATCTTCCCATTAATCAATCATCCATCCCAAACTTTTCAGTGCATTTCCCCATCACTTCCTAACAACAAGAACTCCATCCCATCTCCCTCAAGTGGATTTGTTGTATCCGGGTCAGAGCATAGGCAGCTGTCAGGGACTGGACAGAGGAGGAACGGTGGAGACTGCCTCCCCTGCCTGAATCTTCCAGAGAAGAGGAAGACAGTATAGATTTACAACAGTGGTTTGCGGGAGGTCCCAGCTCAGAGGCGGATGAGGGGAAAAGTTGGGAAATAATGGGAGAGGAAGAGCAGGTAGAGCCGGAGCAGCTGGCATGACACGGGTCATGTGGGCAGCATGACTAAAGCTGCTTCTGGCAAACCAGAGCAGCGCATGGAAATGCTCTTTACCTTCCCGTCGGAGCGGTACCTATTTATCTACTTGGACTTTGACGTGCTTTCAAACTGCTAGATTGGCAGGAGCAGGGACTGAGCAATGGGAGCTCAGCCTGTCGCGGGGATTCGAACCTCCAACCTTCTGATCGACAAGCCCTAGGCTCTGTGGTTTAACCCTCAGCACCACCCGCGTCCCTATTTACAGCCTTTTTCTCTGGCGCTGTGGTCTAAACCACAGAGCCTAGGGCTTGCCGATCAGGAGGTTGGCGGTTCGGCACCACAGTTGAAGAAGGATACTGACAAGCTGGAACGTGTCCAGAGGAGGGCAACCAAAATGGTCAAAGGCCTGGAAACGATGCCTTATGAGGAACGGCTTAGGGAGCTGGGTATGTTTAGCCTGGAGAAGAGACGGTTAAGGGGTGATATGATAGCCATGTTCAAATATATAAAAGGATGTCATATAGAGGAGGGAGAAAGGTTGTTTTCTGCTGCTCCAGAGAAGCGGACACGGAGCAATGGATTCAAACTACAAGAAAGAAGTTTCCACCTAAACATTAGGAAGAACTTCCTGACAGTGAGAGCTGTTCGACAGTGGAATATGCTGCCAAGGAGTGTGGTGGTGGAGTCTCCATCTTTGGAGGTCTTTAAGCGGAGGCTTGACAGCCACCTGTCAGTAATGCTTTGATGGTGTTTCCTGCTTGGCAGGGGGTTGGACTGGATGGCCCTTGTGGTCTCTTCCAACTCTATGATTCCATGACGGGGTGAGCTCCTGTTGCTCGGTCCCAGCTCCTGCCAACCTAGCAGTTCGAAAGCACGTCAAAGTGCAAGTAGATAAATAGGTACCGCTCCGGCGGGAAGGTAAACGGTGTTTCCATGCGCTGCTCTGGTTTCACCAGAAGCAGCTTAGTCATGCTGGCCACATGACCCAGAAAAACTGTCTGCGGACAAACGTCAGCTCCCTTGGCCAGTTAAGCGAGATGAGTGCCGCAACCCCAGAGTCTTTCGCGACTGGACTTAACTGTCAGGGGTCCCTTTACCTTTTTTTCTCTTTGCGTTGAAAAAGTGGTAGTGCTCATCAACCCAGCCCTGTGTTGTGTTGTGTTGTGTTGTGTTGTGTTGCTGCACTGCTCATCTTGGAGACTCCTGTTTGTGCTTTCTGAAACTTCATAATAGTGAAGGGGTAGGCGCAGGGTCAATAAATTCAGGGCTGCTGAAGTTGCATCACTTGGGGACAGTTTAAAACAAGGTTGAACTTCGAATATACCAGAGGGAATGGTCCCCTGACGGAAATGCACAAAAGCAAGTGACCTGTCAGAGCTATTCTGCCTCTGGCTAATGCAAAAAACTATGGGATGGCTGAGGCTATCCATCTCTAGCTTCCATCTCTAGGCTCATCTCCATTTAAATAAGACATTATGTTTCTCTGTGATGATAGCAAAGTGGTGGGGAAGTGAGAAAAATGTTTTGCTAGGTAGCCAGTAGATTGTTTTAAATTGGAACAGGCTCATAAGAGCCGCAAATAGAAAGCACAGACCAGGCACAGAACATCCGGCAAATGGATTTATATAATCGCGGTACCTGATACTAATACCCAAAATTCAATTAGGAGCTTTGAAAATTAAAATGATCACCTTGCCGCATTGAAGAATGTTCCCCAGAAATGTAACCCACCACATATAAAATATTGGGCTGCGCCGCTATATTTACATTATAAAGGTGAGCCTGAAACACACTCTTGGTCCAATTATTTGCAGCTCTTTGACCTGAGACTGTGCATTTGGTTTCGCAAATGGGAGAATTCATTAGAGCTGCACTTTAGAATTACACAAGAGAGAATGTTATTAATTCTCTGTGAGATACGACTTTACATGGGGGTGGGTGGGGGGAATTCTTTTCTCTGCTTTGTGCCCACATGGAAACACTTAACTTCATAGGAGCAATTTTTATATCATCCCAAGTGCTTGGAAATGACCTTGTGGGTTAATGTTGGCTAATAGCGGAACAGAAGGTATAACAGGGTAATTAAAAGTAAAATTTGATGTGTTCAAAAACTATGTTCCCAGTTTCCTAACACAGGAATGTAACAGATGTTATTACAGCATCCAGACTGTTATCTTGATAGGTGACACGTCATTATCAACAACTGTTGATGAAGTTGCTTACTCAGTGCCCTGGGGACATGCTGCGGTAGAGGTGAAGAAGCTCTAATTGGAACGCACTTGCATCTCTCCGTGTTAAAATCTGTTTTTAAAAAAGAGCCCTTATCTGGGTTATTGGAACTAGTATATTTTGGGAAAGTGATAGTTTTCCACTCACCGATATCTTCAGTGTTAGAAAATATTATGTAGTGATAGCTGCTCTAGGCAAGTTTGGCAAAGAATCAAATCCCCCCACCCCCAGTGAGACATTGTGTTTGTTCGCAAGTTGAACGAAACGTGAGAAATATTCACATGGTTTACTTCCTCATGTGTTTATTCCTCTTTCAGCCACTAAATTTATGACCCGGTCCTAAACATCTGTACCATGTCTGTGCTATCAAAATATTATCCCTGCTAGGTTGATGATTAACATCATGGTTTCTGAGGCTCCACTGATGGAGAGGAACAGCCACATTTTAAGGAAACATTTTCCAGTAAAAATAATTGAATTGGGCATTTATTCATTTAGTAAAACTGTTTGTTGCCCTCCAACATAAGCTACAATGGTGGCATATATTAAAGGGCATACCTAGGGGATGGCCAACGCCAAGAGCAGGGGTCAGCAAACTTACTGCGCCTCAGGCCAGTGTCTCCAGCGCCGATCGCGCGGTGGGCTGGAGGAGGGCAGGGGAGCACGCACCCATACATGTGCGCACACGCTATTTCTGGCGCACTTCCGGGTCAGAGGAGCACCGGAAATAGCTTGTGTGCATGTGCACAGGCCTCCTCTGACCCGGATGTGCACCGGAAATAACGCTTGCACATGCACACAAGCCATTTCTGGTGCTCCTCCGACCCGGAAGTGGGCAGCCGCACAGCGCAGTGCCCGTAAGAGTGGGCAGCGGGTGGCGGGGGTTGCGGTTCACCGCGGGCTGGATTAGCAAGTCCCTTGGGCCATATCCGGCATGTGGGCTTTAGTTTGGGAACCCCTGGCCAAGAGCATAGGCTCAGGAAGGTGCAAAAATAACACCTCTTCACTTTGGCTTGGAGCAGCCAGGAGCCCACCGATATTCTCTGAGCCATTCCTCCACTACTCTGGGCACCTTGGCAAAGGAATCCAACCCCTGATGTTGGCTGTTGCTACAGTCATGCTGTGGGCCAGCAGCACTATTATAAGTGTGAGCTGAGGGATGAAAGATGGAGAGAGCTGGGTAGAGTTGCAGAACCAGGGGAGGGAGAGAGGCTGAAAGGCAGGCAGATGATGATGATGGAGGAGGAGGAGGAGAGGCAGAGCAGAAGAGACCCAACCCAAATGGCCATGAAGGAAGTCATTGACAGAGTGCGAAAGGCAATGAAAAGTCTTTGATTTTTTTGGTGTTTCTGGTCCATGGTTTCCCCCGGCTTTGCAGGTGCCAATACATCTCCTTGCCAAGGCGCAATGGACTGGGTTGGGGGGTGGCAGTGCTGATACAGCTCCTTGCGAATGGCACAAGAGTGCCTAGGTACCGTGTTTCTCATAAAATAAGACACCGTCTTATATTTTTTCCCCCCTCAACAAAACACAGTATGGCTTATTTTCAAGGGATGTCTTATTTTAACCGTGTTGCATCGGTACGCTGCATAGCCACGCCGCTCCAGGCTGTTTTAATGGGAGGTGCTGCGTCACTATGGCTTATTTTCGGGGTATGGCTTATATTTCGCAAATGCATAGAAATCCTGCTATGGCTTATTTTATGGCTATGTCTTATTTTAGGAGAAACACGGTATGCCTCTGCATAGATCTGAAAGGCAGGGAGGAATACAATGATAAAAGTACAGAGAAACAGCAATGTCAATGAGAAAACTGGGCCAAACTCTTAAGAACAATTAAAACCAGTTATAAGAGAAGCTGGGGTGTCCAGGCAAATAAACAGTTTTTAAGAAATATGTTTTCCTTGAGCATGAGAGGCATCAAAGTGGCCTCAGATGAAGATTGAAAGGTATGGGAAGATTCATCTGGTAGAAGGCTGCCCTGCCATATGTGGTGGGTGGTGGAATGGGACAGGGGAGAACACTTCTCTCTCTCTCTCTCTCTCTCTCTCTCTCTTTTCACAAACATACACACACACACACACATTGCTTGGTCTCTGCTCCTGCCAACCTAGCAGTTCGAAAGCATGTCAAAATGCAAGTAGATAAATAGGTACCGCTCTGGCGGGAAGATAAACGGTGTTTCCGTGCGCTGCTCTGGTTCGCTAGAAGCGGCTTAGTCATGCTGGCCACATGACCCAAAAGCTGTATGCTGGCTCCCTCAGCCAATAAAGCGAGATGAGCACCCCATCCTCAGAGTCTTCCGTGACTGGACCTAATGGTCAGGGGTCCCTTTAGCTTTACGGCTCATGTTATAGCACATGGGTAGGCAAACTAAGGCCCGGGGGCCAGATGCTTCCCAATCACCTTCTCAAACTGGCCCGTGGACGGTCTGGGAATCAGCGTGTTTTTACATGAGTAGAATGTGTCCTTTTATTTAAAATGTATCTCTGGGTTATTTGTGGGGCATAGGAATTCATTCATCCCCCCCAAAAAATATAGTCCAGCCCCCCACAAGGTCTGAGGGACAGTGGACCGGCTCCCTGCTGAAAATGTTTGCTAACCCCTGTAATAACTCGAACCACACGCCTTCTGAATAGTTTCTATCCGAGAGCTTTGATTGCACTTAATAATGATCTCAGGGTCAGTAGTAAGTAATAGTAAGCAGTGAGTAGTAAGGAATGAGACAGGCTTTTAGGTTATGCTATGCTTTTAATAGGTTATGTTAGACTCTGGATTATGTTATGTTTTAATAGATTATTTTAATAAGGATGAGAGTGTTGGAGATATGTGCAAATGTGTATGGTAAATCCGGTCTTTGGGTGTTTGATTTTCGTTGTTGTGTATACTGTGTATATACGGACAATGACAATAAATAAATCTATCTATCTATCTATCTAATAGCAGAACATGTTGCGGTGCATCACTGCAACCTCCCCGAGGTTTTCTATATTCTATATATTATTTCACCTCAATTATAACTTAATCCAAGGCAAAACTACTTCAGTCTACTGAGTGTATTGAATATACTTTTATTTAAGCAGCTGAATTCGCTTTGATGGAAATTCTACATAGCCTGCTGCTGGCAGAAAAAATAATGGTTAGTAATTTTTCTTTTCGTTTTAAATGTTACATTCCTTGTCAAGTTCAATTTGTGCCTTGTGGCAAGTCCTCGGCGGAGCAGCTGAGATAGCTGGATGCAGAGGCCATCCAAGGAAGTCCTTAGCAGAAAAATGATATACTCTTGTGATTAATGAAACGGGTCTTGTTCCTCCTGCTTTTAATCACATAAAATGCAGTGTGTGTCGTCGTCGGTTCACATTTTGTAGAGTGTATCATGATGCTGAACTTTCCTTGTGTCGATTGTGGATTTTTGCTTGGTTAGGACATTTAGGAAAGTAATATACTGCATGGCTCTTCACTATAAATTCAAATAAACCTTCATTCGAGCAATTTGGGGATAGAGATAAAGACATATTGAGAAGTAGAGCTGTGTTACACACTTAAGAATTGTGCCCAGATGCCTTCAAAGTAAGGTTTTGTTTAAAGTAAGAAAATGCCGGGAAACCCTAGAGTTTAAAGTTGCAATTAGGGTGAAGGGGCAATAAATCTAAATCCTCATGGATGCTGCATAATCCGGTAATAGGGTCCTGTGCTTAGAAATAAAATTCAGCAACAGCTTTTGTGAATCCATTGTGGAAGACAGAAGGTTAGCCTTTTTAAACAAACAAACAAACAAACAAACAAACAAACAAACAAACACCTGTTCTTATTTTTATTCAGACAAACAAAGTCCAAGCAGTAACAATATCAATTGTTACTGCTTGGACTTTGTTTGTCTGAATAATCCAGTTCAAAAGGAATGTGGTGGAGTCTCCTTCTTTGGAGGTCTTTAAGCGGAGGCTTGACAGCCATCTGTCAGGAATGCTTTGATGGTGTTTCCTGCTTGGCAGGGGGTTGGACTGGATGGCCCTTGTGGTCTCTTCCAACTCTATGATTCTATGAATTGTGTAGGAGAGTATGCACTTGATAGTGCTGCCTCATGGTGCTCTTTTGAAATAAATCCTCCTTTTGGGGTACTGCAAAATATGCATATGCACAAAGGAAATGGGATAGTGACGTATATTCCTCAATAAATTTGAAAACTTCATTTCAAATTACTTACGATAAGGAACTGCTTATAAAAACAAATGTACAGATGTTTTTATTTATTTATTAAACTGGTATCGCGTAGATCCGTAGATCTCAGGGTGGATCACAACACAAACAAAAGTTGTTTTCAACAAACAAAACTAAAAGCAGAGCAAACGTCTGAAAACCCAGCAACGCCTAACACTTGACCAAAGTGCAATTTTCAAAACTCTTTTCAAATCTATAATGTGGTGTCTAAATGGTAGTCATTTAACCAGATATCTATATATGCAACTGTGCATGAACATGAGAAAATAAAACAGATTGTTTTGTATTGCAATTTCTATCAAGAGCATAAACCACATGCAACCCCAAAGTGCTGGCAGGCTTTAATGACCACTACCCGGTCTATGATTCTGTAGCGCTTCTTGCCCCTGAATTTCAAAGGCCTTGTTAAAAGCAACTCCTCTTCTGATCATCTGGGGAGAAATGACCCCATAATTCAGAACTCTATTACCTGCATTTGACAACAAGAGGCCCTCCCTTGACCTCCCTATATCCTGTGTGCATCTTCAAAGGCAGGGGTGCTCTTGAAACATAGCTAGCAGGATGGAACACAAATGCCCTGATTATGCTATTGAAAATGGGACGGATGTTGTGGGTGAGGAGAGATGGGGATGCTTCTGTCTTCATAGGCCAGTAATTTTGTTCAGGCTATGCAGCCCTTCAGAGAGAACAAGAATAGCATTTTTGTACAAAGGGAGTATATGTGTACGTTCTTTCCCTTACTATCTGCCCCAGTAATCTTGAAAGATCTCAACATGGAACTTAGGTAAAGGTAAAGGGACCCCTGACCATTAGATTCAGTCGTGTCCGACTCTGGGGTTGCGGCGCTCATCTCGTTTTATTGGCCGAGGGAGCCGGCTTACAGCTTCCGGGTTATGTGGCCAGCATGACAAAGCCGCTTCTGGCGAACCAGAGCAGCGCACGGAAATGGCGTTTACCTTCCCGCCGGAGAGGTACCTATTTATCTACTTGCACTTTGAGGTGCTTTCGAACTGCTAGGTGGGCAGGAGCTGGGACCGAGCAACGTTATGGGGATTTGAACCGCCTACCTTCTGATCAGCAAGCCCTAGGCTCTGTGGTTTAACCCACAGTGCCACCCGCATCCCAACATGGAACTTAGGGCTTCGTATTTCCACCTAACCCAAAGTGTGACCAGCAAAAAGTTTTCTCTTGTCCTAGTTCTCTGATGTCCAGAGCGGGCTGTTAAAACTCACTAACAGGAAATCATTGAATTCCAGTTTTTCCTTTATAGTTTTCCATATCCGTCACTCTGTGAACGATGCCAATTCCTGGCAGAATACTTTTAAAATTGTCAGCTTAGAGTGATGAATCTTGCTCGTGTCTTTTGGCAATGAGGCCGGCTTCTGTAAATAGCTGTTCTGACATCTGCTTGAGGTTCTCTTTGCCTGCAGTTCAGGAGTATCCAACAAACATAGGAGCAGTTGCAGCTGGAGAGCTTTCCATCTGCTTTGTCACCGCTTCTGTGATCGCTGTTGCCCTTCAGCTAGCTGAAACCTCTGGGCCGCTGGTGCTTTCCTGACTTGAATACAGGTTGCCAAAACCCTCTCCTTCAACTAAGCTCCTGGTAGTATAACTTGTAAGATTTATCTATACAAGGGGTAGCCAATGTGGTGACGTCCAGATTGCTGGTGTTCAGCTCCCATCACCCCTGACTATAAGCCATGCTGGCTGGGGCTGATGGGAATTAGAGTCCAACATCCAGTGGTGTCACAACGGGGTTACGGCGGGGGGTGGGGGCAGTGCACCCCGGGTGCCATGTCTGGGGAGGTGACAAGAAGGCACCCTGTGAGGGCTTGCCCCGCCGCAGCAGCGCGAGCAGCCATTGCACCACTGCAGCCGCATGTGGAGGATCCTCCGTTCGTGGCTGCAGCTGCGAGCAGAGGGTCCTGGCGCCGGTGGCAAATCACTTACGTACAGTGCATGTGAGGCATCACACACATGCGCTGTACATAGCAACGCCACACATGCGCTGTACATAGCGGTTTGCTGCCACCGCTCGAGCGATGTATGGACGGCAGTGGGATCCTTCTGTCACCGCTACAGCTGCATGTAGAGGATCCTCCATTCGCAGCTGCAGCCGCGAGCAGAGGATCCTGGCACTGTCTGGCAGCACCACTGGCAAACAGCTATGTACAGCGCATGTGCGGCGTTGCTATGTACAGCGCCCTACATAGCGGTGCCCCACACCGGGTGTAACGACGCCGTTCGCCCCCTGCCAACATCATCTGGGTTGCATTACGTTGACTACCTCTGATTTAATGGATGCAAGCGACCACTGAGATCTAACTGTTTTAAGATGTTTGTGTTTTGCTTTTGCTAAGAGGCCATTGGCTGGGACTGGGGAAAGGCAGATGGTCTCTTTCTGTTTCCTTGGGGACAGTATGTGAACCTACTGGCCAAATCAAGTTTTTTTGTTTTTGCTTTGTTGTTCATATTTACCATCTATTCTTTTATGGGCCTGTGGTTGAAAGCAAATTAGTTTCGGAGTTGTTTTAATAGGGGGCGGTGTTCTGTTTTTGAAAACATGGCCACACTAATGAGCTTTCATCATATGTTACAAACAGCTGCCTGGTATCAGACCCTGACCCTAGGTTTAAGATGAAGGGGAAATGACAAAAGTGAAGGAAAGTAGCAGAAATAGCACCTCACTGGAAGAGTAAATTGGGATTTTCCCAGAGAAGATGGCTCAATAGGAACTGGTGTGTAGCACTATCCGAAATATTCCCTAACTGTAACAGAGTGCTCCATGGCACTTCAAAGCTGGATCACTTTGAATATGTTTGAGTCCCGTTCATATCTTATTTCAACAGTAAGTCAAGTCCTCCATCCCATGAGACATATAGTGCTTCTTTAGTTAGTCTTCCTTTTCATGACACAGTTCAGAAATTAGCCCTGAGCACAAATCAGATATAGAGCAAATAGGAATCAATTATGTTTTATGAGGTTAAATGGACCATAATGGAAAGTCTGTTGATAATGGCACGTATTTATTCTCATTAATCTACATAAAAATGAACGATGCTGATGTAAAAATAATGTTAGCTATATCGATGTGACTTGAATCCTCAAATCCCAGTTGTAGACCAGGGAATGAAATTCTATCTGCTTATCATTTTTTGGTGGGATGAAGAACTCAACTGTCTCTGTCTCGCCAGAGTGGTGCATGCTTTAGTTATCTCTCGCTTGGATTACTGCAATGCGCTCTATGTGGGGCTATCTTTGAAGGTGACCCAGAAACTACAACTAATCTAGAATGTGGCAGCTAGACTGGTGACTGGGAGCGGCCGCCGAGACCACATAACACCGTGGTCTTTAAAGACCTACATTGGCTCCCAGTACGTTTCCAAGCACAATTCAAAGTGTTGGTGCTGACCTTTAAAGCCATAAGCGGCCTTGGTCCAGTATAGCTGAAGGAGCATCTCCACCCCCATCGTTCTGCCCAGACACTGAGGTCCAGTGTCAAGGGACTTCTGGCGGTTCCCTCACTATGAGAAGCCAAGTTACAGGGAACCAGGCAGAGGGCCTTCTCGGTAATGGCACCCGCCCTGTGGAACGCCCTCCCGCCAGATGTCAAGGAGATAAATAAAGATACAACTTTTAGAAGACATCTGAAGGCAGCCCTGTTTAGGAAAGCTTTTAATATTTAATAGACTATTGTACTGTATTTTAATATTTTGTTGGAAGCTGCCCAGAGTGGCTGGGGAACCAAGCCACATGGGCGGGTATTATTATTATTATTATTATTATTATTATTATCATCATCATCATCATCATCATCATCAATTGATATAAGCAAGGAAATGTAAAAGTGTGTTTCAGAAATTCCCTTTTGTCATGAGTTCTAGCAAGCACATTGATATTTACAAAGCAGGAAGACTAAAAGAAACCACAGATTAACAAGCTACAGTTGATAGAAATATCTACTTCAAAGCAGATTGCTTTGTACACCAGCATGCCTTAGATATTGTTTGTAATTTGCTATGGAAGTCCTTGGAACAGTAATAAATTGTAATAAAGAAAATTTAATAAACGTTAGAATGCCCACTCCACAGCAATAAGGATTAGGGCTTTTAGTGTGGCTCCCTCTGTTCTGTGGAATAGCATTCTTGTTGAGATATGACAAGAACCTCACTATCTTCACTCTCCAAAAGCAATCAAATACATTTTTATTTGGACAGGCTTTCCCAGCTGGAGAAGTAGGTCTTTGCCGTGTCTGTTTTGTACGATTTTTGAATGGTTTTTAATGTACTTTCTGTTTCTGTGTTTAACTGGTTTTTTATTGTTGATCACCTTGAGATAATTGTTTGTTGGTTGTTGACATCTGTCTGTCTCGAGAGATGACAGAGTGTGAGTCCAGGGCTGAAGTCACACCGCTGCATGAGCAGCACCCATGTAACCTCTCTGGGGCAGAAGCCTGGGCAGTGTGTATGGAGGTGCTGGGCTGCCTCAGACAACAAGATTCCTCTCTCTTATCCTCTTTCATGTGGTCGAAAGTATATTTTTGGCACCAGCTTGGCACCATCTTAGGTACTCCACTCCAGATTTGTGTAGGGCTTTCTCCTTAGCCTTTTCTTCTCTGGAAGATACCCCACAAGGCAGCAGAGGTTTAGGATCCTTCTGCTAGATGGGCTACCTCCGCAAGTCAACGAGCCCCATCTGTTTTTCACTTCCCTCTACAGCACATGTAAAAATCTCCGTCCTTGACCATTGGATCCACTATTAGTCTTGTCTCCTCAATTTGCCAGAGCCTGCCTTCATATGCAGGAGAAGTCCGTAGCTCACCAAGAGTTTGATACCCACCGAGTACCCTCACCCTAGTTTAACTGGCCAGCTGAAGCCTTTTCCCGGGGTGTGGCAGCTTTTACATGCCAACAGTTTCTAGGAGCCACAGGTGAGAGCTTGAGTGCAGGATGGAGACCAAAGGTGGACAAGCTACCCCAGAAGGGGCATGATGTGTCCCCACCCAGATTAATAAGAATAAGAATACCTGATCCTTTTAACTCGCGATTCCAGTGAATGAAACTACCACCTTCCTGTACTCTGACACTGAGCTATGGATACTCCTTCTTTGCTAGATGAAGACATTTTCAAGGATGGTTATTTTTATAATATAACCAGTGGCAGAAAAAGGCAGAATTTTCAAACCGGCGGTGCGCTAACTGCTTTCTTGGTAATGATTTTATTTAAGCATAATTGTGGCTACAGTAGAAGCAATTATAAATATTTAATTTTCTTTGTTTAAAACAATATTCATCTGAGAGGCAATTGACGTGCTGTACACAGTTTTTGCTAGCTTTTGGTTTTTAAATTAAAATTTAATTATGAATTAATGTACCGCAGTGGATGGCATATTTTAGAATTAGGTTTTGCTTACTGGTCTGAAGTGACATAGCTTGCTTACAGTACAGTCCTGCACGTGTCTGATCAGAAGTAAAGTCCCATTGAGTTCAGGTCGGCTTCTTGCCAGGTAATTGAGCATTGGAGAGCACCTTTAAGCTCACAGATCATGTATCTGCTTAATGTTAAACTAGTTAAGGTCTTGTAAGTATAAGGGGTCATGATGAGAGTAATCTTACATCTCTCCATGGTGCTGCACTCCTGTATACATAGGTTGGAATAAATGTAATTCTTCAATCCTAATACTAGAAAGGAATCACGCTGTGCTGTTTCAGCTGTCTTTTCTGATGCAGTTTTCTGATACCACCTGGGCAGACTCCAGGGTTAAAGTGGAGCAGTGGCAAACTCTTGTTCTGCAGGGCCCTCTCCTATCCCTCTCCACAACCTCGCAACCAAGGTTTGTCTTCAAGTTTACAGCTTGTTTTTGTTTTGTTTTGTCCTGGAGAGCTAAGTCATGAGCCCAGGTTTGGAAGACATGCTAAGACAAATTGGCAACAGCAAAATGACCAGGGAGGAGTGAAGGTTGCAATCTCCTCTTCCGAAGCCTGAATGCAGTTATAAAAAAAAGTTTAAAACACACACACACAGATATCTAATACATTTGGGTCTTTTGTGCAAATGCAAAAGCAGACTTCAACCCCACTGAAAAGAATGAGGAGTGATGCTGCACAGTGTTGACCCACCTTGGATGTCACCCCTGCTCCCACTGTTCTCACATTGAACATTGATATCTGAAGAGGAACCCTGGCACATGATCGAGGGATTAGAGGAACTTTGTTATATGGGAGATTTACAGCACTGGGGGCTTTTTAGTCTAGAGAAAAATCAAGCAAGGAGGAGACATGACTTCGTTGGCATCCATCTGTCTCAAGAGACAATAAAGTGTGCCTCTGGGGGTGAAGGCAGACCGCAGTGTTAGCATCACCGAAGTGACCTCCCTGGGGCACAAGCCTGGGCAGTGTGTATGCAGGTCCTGGGCTTGCCAAACAACAAGACACCCCTCTCGACCTCGCTGATATGGTCCAAGGGAAAGCAGAGCAATACATTTGGCACCAGCTTGACTGCAGGAGTTGCTGGAAGGAGGCATCATAGGGACTCCACCCTGGATTTCTGTATAAAATTATACATGGTGTGGAGAAAGTGGATAGAGAACAGTCCCCACCCCTATTCCACCCCTATCTCATAATACTTGAACCCAGATCCATACAGTGAAGTTGAATGGCACAAGGAAGTTGTTCTTCATCCAGCACCTAGTTAAACTCTGGGCTTTGCTGTCACAAAAGGTAGTGATGTCCTCCAACATGGAAAGCGTGACAAATTACTGGGAGATAAGGCTAACCACAATGGCCTCCAGTAGTTGCTGGAAATAACAAGTGAGGAGAACAATCACGTCCTGTTTTGGGGCTTCCCACAGGCATTTAGTTGACTGCTGTAGGAACAGGATGCTGAATGAGATGGAACTTCGTTCTGATCTAGCAGGGCTCTTCTTCCATTCTTGGGCTTAACTAGGCATTAGCAATTGCAGGCTCTGTGCCTTAGAACAGTGTTTTTCAACCTTTTTTGGGCAAAGGCACACTTGTTTCATGAAAAAAATCACGAGGCACACCACCATTAAAAAATGTTAAAAAAATTAACTCTGTGCCTATATTGACTATATATAAAGTAATTTTTCAATTTTTCCCACGGCACACCAGGCAACATCTCGCGGCACACTAGTGTGCCGCGGAACAGTGGTTGAAAAACACTGCCTTAGAATGTGAATCTGCAGTGTACATCCTATGCCTAAGGCATGTGCATCTTTACCTGAGAATAGGGGTTCCCCTTTGAACAACTGCAGCCAGTGGGCCTCAGAGTCTAGCTAAAAAGAAGGCAGGTTGCTAGGATTAAGCAAAGGGCGGGGGAAGAGTCCAGCACACCCACTTGCCCCTGGTTTGATAACTGCTCACACAGAGGCACAAGTCTTCTGATGAACCCATACTTTGAAGCTGCAAAGCTCAGCTGGCTGCAAAGTTTGCAGGAATTTTTGTGGCCGTACATCTCAGCAAAGCAGTTGTTCCCTGTCAGTCCCTGTTGTTTCAAGTAGGTTCCTATCTTCATGGCCTGTTGCTGAGGGACCACGGTGCTGAATGCTTTTGGGTTCCTTGCTGTGATGGAAGGAGCGATGCACACACGCTTCTCTCAGTAGCATAGGGGTAACTTCTAGGCAATTCAGGGCTTGGGGATTTTGCCATTCCGGAGAGCTGTTATTTATTTCCAGCCTGCTTGTTTGTTTTGGTGCCAGAGCACTCTTCCTGCTGTTGAGTTGGATAACTGATGCAGCAGGAAACAGAGAGTTGCAGAAGAGGGATTTATTGTGCCTGTTTTGGAGCTCCAATCTGGCTCAGCTACGAAAATTCCTTCAGGGCGCATCATACCCTCCAAATGCCTGCCCTTTTCTCCCCCTGCAGCTTTACAGTATATTGCTCAGTTTGGATTTAAGACTGGGTTGAGTCAAAGAGACCGAAGCATCTGCACAGAAAGATATTGTTTATATTCCAGATATAAGATGCTGCCCCTTCTTAGAACACCCAGCCTGCCTGCTGCATGGCTCTGCCTCCTCAACACGCTCATTTTATCCCCATAGCATCTTCCCTGGTCCTTTGCATCTCGCTGGAGAAAATGGGCTGCACAATATTGCTTTGGGAGCTCAGGCATGGAAGGGAAAGGGCTGTTATTTGGGGCATCACTTCACAGGTTCCAGCTTTCCTCGTTCTAATCAGCAGCAGCCCTTTTCCTGTTTGATTTTTAAACAAAGCAACAGCGAGTTAAAAGCAAGTTGTAGAAGCAGTGAAAGGTTTATGGGAAGCGTTAGATTCCATTGGCATAATGATAAGAGCAGAAAATCACTGTACGGAAGGGAATAAGAAGCGGCCATCCAGGCATGCAACACTGACTTGCATTTTATCTGCTATTAAAAAAACCTAGACTGGCCCATTAAACAGTAAGCTTTCATTTGTGTAAAACCACCCAGTTATAATTTTTACTCCAGGAGTGAAGATTCAGCTTGTGGTGGCTGACACCTCAAACCATTTTTACATCCTTGATAAGTGTAGACCATTAAACTAGAACTATTTAGAATGAAGATTGTAAGTAGTATTTGTCTCTTGGGCATCCTGGATTTGTGCCTGCGCAGGACACGGCAAGATAAGCTGTGATACCTTGGTGATGTTACTGATCAACTGTGTGCTATGTTAGCTATGTCACTGTCTTTATTAGTTACAGGTGGGTAGCCGTGTTGGTCTGCCATAGTCGAAACAAAATAGAAAATTCTTTCCAGTAGCACCTTAGAGACCAACTGAGTTTGTTCTTGGTATGAGCTTTCGTGTGCATGCACACTTCTTCAGATGCACACTTCTTTAAGTATTAGTTCGCTTACATAGATTGCCAGTGTTGACAGGCCTGATTTGGACTTGGGACCCTTGCAGGTGGGGTAGGGGGGCTATAACCATTTTCTCCTTTCTATATTCCCCATCCAGGTTGACCTTACACTCCTGAAATTTGAAATTGGGAGTGCAAATTGCAGCTGTGTGGTTCTTGATCCGGGTTGGTACCACAGCTTGTTGGGAGTGCAAATTGCAGCTGTGTGGCTCTTGATCCGGGTTGGTACCACAGTGTGTGCATGTGCTAAAGGATGAAAGCCCCTTATCCTCCCTGCTAGGATAGCCCAGGACCTCCATACTTAATGCCTGGGCTTGCACCCCGGGGAGGTCACTTCTGTGCTGCTAATGCAGTGGTTTGATTTCACCCCCAACTCTGACTAGAACTTACTTGGTTCCAGCCTATAGGGTGTGATTCACCTAACAACCCTGGTCAGGAGGGCTTTCACCCCTCTTCTCTTACCACGCGCCTCACGAGATTGTGGATGTCAGGAGAATCTTCAGAACAGCAATGCAGGGGGAGAGCTATCTTTCCCTCTGGCAAGCCGACATGCTAGTGCAGACGGAATGCTTGTAATAACAGGACATTTAATTCTGCACACAGTAAGTTTGGAGCCACTGTTTTATAGATGTGTGTCTTGTACGTTCTTTGAATTTCACCCAAAAAGGGGGGGGGAGCCCTTGTGTAGTGGGTAAGCTGGTTTGAGTGACTTTTCCCCACGTCTGAATATTTCACCTCAGCCTTAGATTTACAGTGGTACTTTGTTTGGAGTCCGGGATCCGTTCCGGAGACCTGGATGCTTGACGAAAGGGACGCTCGACAAAGCGCTGCTCTACGCACACGTGTGGAGCGGTTTACGCTTCTGTGCATGTGCTTCTGCTTGATTTAGCGCTTCTGCGCATGCGCGAGTGGCAAAACCAGAGGTAACCCATTCCGGTACTTCCGGATTTGCCACAGACATTCGCCGAAATGGACGGTTGATGGGGCGGATGTTTGTGGAGGTATTACTGTAGCTTGTAGGAGTGTGGAAATGAAAACCATTCATACCCAGAGGTGCAATGCACACATTCCTCACTACCCAAACCTTCCACTTGGATCCATTGCTTCCTCCTAATTTTCACCCATAGCTCCTAGCATCCTTGATTGCCCTTTTATGACCATGGAAAACCTGGATTTGCCAGTTATGGTGAAATAGCCTTTATTCTCCTTTGCTGCTTATTCATAAAAAGAAAAACGTACGCAGTGTTTCATTTAAAAAAAATTTGATGAAGGATGCTGCACTTCTATTCAGGCAAGCTGACAAATAATTATTCTAATCCCATTGTTTCGTGCCCCAATTCTTCTTTGCATTGAAAAAGAGATGGATACCTGATTATGTGGGCATTATAGCTTCATAGCTCTTTTGCAGAGTTCCTTGTAGATTGTGATTGTGTGAGACAAAAATGGATGATTTACCTTGTGGTTACATTTGTCCTGTGCAGAACTCACAAGCAATAACTATTGTGTTCTAACTTTGGCTCTGACTCATCTTTCTCCTGGGAAGATCAGCCTTTGACTGACAAACAGCTTTAATATTGATCCTGCAAATAATCCATTTAAAGGAAGACACGCATCTGCATTACTTATATAAGAATAAACAGAAACCCATTACTTTTATACTCAGGAGGGCAGAGTTCACCTTAATTTAGGCTTTCCTGCCTTCTGAGTTCTCAAGTAATTCTAAGCAATAAAGAGGGCTCATGCTTACAAATGTTTTCAAGCCTGAAAGCCGTGGGATTTGGGGAGAGCAGAGCAGGAGATGTTTACTAAATAGAACAAAGGTTTTGGTTTGTTTTTTTTAATTATATAGATTTTGCAGCTCTTGTGCTAGAGGTGAACATATTAAAACCCTACTAATCTTGCTTTGGAAATTGTATATTGAGCTTCAGAGGAAAGATGTGCAATAGGGGCATACTTTGTTTATAGTTATAATGAATGGAGTAAATATATTTTTATTTGTTGTTTGACTATTTTAAGCTCTGTAATGTCAAAATAATCTAATTTTCAGACAATGCTGAAATAATGCACATAATGCTAAGACAGTTTGTTGTTGTTTAGTCATGTCCGACTCTTCATGACCCCATGAACCAGAGCATGCCAGGCACTCCTGTCTTCCACTGCCTCCCGCAATTTGGTGACCAAGACAGACCATGGCAAATATATGGGTTCCCGGGGAGATCACAGTTGCTGTGGTCCTCGGTTATCCTGCTGCCAGGAGTTAGGCTTAGCTGAGTGTATCATCTGTTCATCTGTACCTTGGTTCGTTGTTTTCATGTTCCAAACAAACCATGAGTTATAACTAAGGTTTGTTCTTGGTTTACAATTCGTGGTTTGGTTGGACCTTTAACAGAATCCCTTGGCAAGCTCTAACCAGTGCTTCTATTGATTGCAATGTTTTGAATGTCCTCAGCACCATTTTAAAAACTGTTGCACAACGTCTGAAATTAACTTGTTTGCAAATATGCAGATGTCAAACAAAATAATTACGTTTCACAGGAACATGGAAGTAAGAAAAAAGCTTGTGTGTTCTTTCAGCTCATAAACGGGCTTAAAAACAACAACACAACCCCTTATTAATTAAACCAGTGAACTATACTGATGTTCATAGCGCCTACTGTACAGATTGGCCAACAAGCTACATGACCTTGGTGTGTAAGTAATAATAATAATAATAGTGTTACCAGGTTCCGACCCACACCCATTCCATGTCAGCAGAGTTGTGGCAATTGAGGGAAACACAGTCCAATTGGCCCTCTTGCAACAACCTGTTTCCACACATGGATTGTATTCCCTGGATAGATTCATTGGACATTCAGAAATGCTTTTTACACATTTTAAAGCAGAGATTTCCCAACTTTTAATGTAGGTGGCACACTCTTTAGACATGCATCATTTCGCGACACAGTAATTCTGTTTTACTACCAAACCGGAGGTTGAACTAATCCATTTCCAGCCCTGGGAGGAATGTGGGGAGCATTTGC
Organism: Lacerta agilis; assembly: GCF_009819535.1. Taxonomy (NCBI): domain Eukaryota; kingdom Metazoa; phylum Chordata; class Lepidosauria; order Squamata; family Lacertidae; genus Lacerta; species Lacerta agilis. The sequence goes on along the minus strand of NC_046313.1, from coordinate 98,418,852 downwards.
TTGACATACCTACACACTGCAGCTGACACAGTAATGTTTCGCAACACACAGTTTGGAAAGCTCTGTTTTAAAGCAACTGTGAACCGTGTAGAGATGGAGAACCCCCTGACAGACCTTGCCATGTAACTTAGTTGAGTGCCTTTGCCTGGCCGGAGTGCATCCTTTAACTGTGCTAATGACACTTGTTTGTATAAGTCAAGGAAAGGGTGTGTGTGTGTGTGTGTGTGTGTGTGTGTGTGTGTACGTGTGTGTGTGTGTGTGTGTGTGTGTGTAGAAACTAGCTTATTGTACAAAGCAAAAGTTAGCATGCATTGCTGTGCCCTGGCACCAGCAGTATGACCTTAGCCCAGAAGACAGTGCAACCCTTGTGCTGAAAAAGATTTTGGTGGTTCATGCTTGCAGATAACAAAAGCATAAAAAACCCACTTCCCTATAAACTTAAGAGTATCCTTATCAGATGTGCCCTGAATCTGTAAAGTAATTACATTCTAGCCCCTTTAAGCCAATAAAGGCAGCAACATGGAGCCGAAAGGTGGTGTGTTTATCCTTTAATCAGGTGTGTTGGCCGCTAGTACTTTCATTCCAGAATATTACCTAATGCTTTGCGGGCATATTGCAGCTGTTACTTCAAAAAATGAATTTGGGTTAGTGGACTCGTGCCAAAGGAAGATGTGCATTGCCTTATTATGTTTGAAGCTTTCAACGAGCCTTCTGCCCTGCAGTGGTTCAGATCATTGCATTGCTATGTCATGCTGAATAATTCGCAGCATTTAGCACTTAAATTGGCTCATTGCAGACAATCCAATTAGAATAAAGTCTATTATCATTTTGGTACCTAGGAATAAAACCGAGTGTTTAAGTGATGAGCATACCGTGTGGACGCTCGTGTTGGGCAAGTTGTGGGGTGGATGGGTGGGTAGCAGGACGTCTTGGGGTTTTGTTGGTTTCGTATCTTGGGTAGCAGCTGAACTTCGTATTAACAGAGTCTTTTCAGCATGCAGAAGGAAGGAAGGAATGCAGTATCGGCATAGCAAGATGCTGTTGGTTTCCAATACAAGCTGTCTTTTCATCTTCACGTATGTGGAAAGGCTATGAGAGATAAGAACTTTATTTTCTTCTCTCCCCCCTTCTCCCCCCACCCGACATTGATATTGACACGTACACTTTTGCTAAAGCATTAATCAAGGTCAGGAGCGTCCCAGTGCCTTAGAGTCTGAATCAAGGTGATTTATGTGGCTTAAACAGACTACTGGCAGCCTTTAAACATGGCTTCTGCTCTTAACTTGAGTGTATGACTCGGACAATTCGACTCTGAAAGGAAAGGTGTTGAGTTATCTGTTGGTCAGGGTTGATCCTTGGGGAAAGGCTCTGCAAGGCATTAGATGCTGAAACTCCCTGTAAGATGAAACCAACATTTTCACTTGCGTTTACCTACTTGTGCAGCAAATTCCAGCATCTTACAGCCTCACACGCTTCCTTACAATTTTTGATCAAATTCCATGTGCTCTGTAAATTGCTTGCATATTGTTATACCTGCATGAAAGTATTGAGCCCGGAACACTTCAAATGGCCAGCTGTTCATATTTTCTTGGGCTCACTTAAGTTTAGATCTTTTGAACAGGTTTTTGCTTGTTACATGACAACATGAGCTCCAACTGATATTGTTACTCCCATTTTTATTTCTGCCCACCTATATTCAATGGGTAGTCACCTTTTTTTTGTTTTTTGTTGAAGCGCATATTCCTGTGGTAGTCTTCTGTTGGGAGGCATATGCTGGACAGAGCCAGAGATTAGTTCTGTGGATTAAGTAGTCCTAAATACAGTCTTCCTTGCTTTATTTTTTACCACGGCTGCCTCAGATTAGCACTCCCAATTCTATGGAAGTCTCCTCAGAAGTCAGCCCCACTGAGTGTGATGGGGTACTCTCAAGCATACAGAGGATTTCAAATTTATTTTTAGTACCACAAACCAATTGTCCTGCTATTGTTCTGGAAAGTAAGTGAAAGTAATTCCTTTCTAACTTTAGTGTGCTACGCACACACATATGCACGGACATGACAGATGCCTACCAAGTTTTCCTTAGATAGCTAACTGAAAAGGCTTATTTTCGTCAAGCTATACAACCAGTAACACACACACACACACACACAAATAAAATAAAATAAAATAAAATAAAATACTGACCTTTCTTGTTCTGAAACTACATAGAAAGAGGAGTAAAGTACTTTTGAAAGCACCAAGAATAAAGAGGTTGTGATAATTTATTTTATACGGAGTTGAAATTTTCTGAATGAGAGGGTACAATTATGATTGGGCTGAGTTGCATTGCTCTTGGCAGGGGGCATTCAAAGCCCTTCAGCAGAGACACTAAAAACTTTAATTTATCAACCGAAACAGATCCTTGATATATTATGAATGGTTTTTAAAAAAATGAAAGCATTTTTGCAATGCCTGTCTGCAATGCCTGCGATAGCTTTCCTTTAATTATAATATTTTTATGACTATGCATTGGGTGCGAGGCAATAGAAACTGAAGCAAATAATGGTTAATATAATCCTGGATACCCAGCGGAAAAATATGCTGAGTAAATAAGCTCTATTAAAATGCTGCTGCTGTGTAGTTTCTTTGTACTGTGACAGGTTGTGGCTGGTTCTGTTCACCTACAGATACATTCCTCGTGTCTTTGGGCTGAATTATATGTTGGCTGAGCAACCGTCAAGAATTGGGATGGCTGTTCTTTTTCCGTTCTGTTCATTTTTCATTGATAACCTGGTCATCTTCTATGAGGGAAATGCTGTTTATTATCATCTAGTTGCCCATGTGGAAAAGTTAGAGCAAAGTAGACAAGAGAACGTTTCTTCTGACACTGTGTGAGAGGGAGGAAAAGTTGCGCAAAGGGCCTTTCATGTTCTTCACCACCCCCTGCACAGTACCCCCACCCCACCCTAAAAAGACTATTTTGGAGGTCCAGGGGATCCAGTATATATTGTGGGCACAGGAGGTGGGTGGAATTATCCAACATTGGCTAGAGATACCATGTAATCCATTGGTGCAAGACAGCTCTATCTACCCGTAGTTCTGAATAGGCCCTTTCCTGCCACTGCAGACCTGGGCCCTCTGAATAAGGTTTTTTGTGGGGGGGGAGGGGGGTACAGTGGGCTTCCATTCATGCAACCTTAGATGCAACTCATTATTTTTTTCTTCCACTCTCCCATTTCCTCCTCTCGTACGGAATAAGACCATTAAAGGCCTCTTTGGATCAAACCAAAAAAGAGCGCGAGAAAAGGCTTGACATTCAAGTGTGAGCTCAACTCTTTAACTTCACACAGCTACCGCAAAGCCATAATGATGTCTCGGTAGCCGGCGCCGATGCAGTACGTAATGAATCTTCGGTTGGGTATGAACTTTATTACCGAGCATGGGGTTTTCACTTTGAGCTTGCTTCTGCTTGTCACAAGAGCAGGCATTTGCATAATTAAATAAATGATCTTAAAACTGTCTTTTCCAGTGGGGCTGTGAAATACAACACTTCTTCCTGTCAGTACTCAAGCTCACAGCCATGGATTATTGGAAAATACATCACAGAAAATTAGCATCAAACCTCTGCTTTCAGCGGTGCACGCAGGAAGCAGATGACTGTACTGAACAACTGGGTTCTGAGTTCTATTTCTCTTGTCTCGTGTAAATCGATCTTTTGCCCCCATCATTCCACTGGAGAGACAGAAGCACAAAGGATATCTTGTTTGCTCCCTCACTGGCTGAAGCAAATGTTTAAGTTGCAAATTAAGACTATTGATAATAGTTTGCAGCATGATGAGGCGGTCCTGAATTTTTGTCACGTCCAGGTCTTCCATCCAGCAGATCGTTTTGATGTTTATTGAAAAATGTAAACACGACAGCCTACTTGGGGAATACATTGCCTCTGTTCCATTCCTGAATTTTTTTTGTCATACTTTTTGCATTGCCAAATGAAATAACTTTTTGATGAAAGCGCTTAGCAGCAGAGGACTAACAGGAAATGTTGTCGCAGTTCTGGCATATTGCAAAGGGATTAGCAAAAATAGCGTACTTGTGCTCTCTTCTTCCCATGCATAAAGAGCTGTGCATATTGGCTACAGAGATCATTTTAAGGTGGGAGCAAATAGTATGCAGTGTTATGTGAAAAAAAAAACTTACATTTTCATCACCTGCTTTGTTGGTAGTGTTTAATTTTAATTATTTATTTTATTACACATACTTACTAGACACCTATTGAAAATAATTCTCTAGGCGTCTCATAATGAATTTAAAAGCATAACAATGCAAAGTAAAAAAAATGCACAATAGGACGCAAAATCCCAAGGCAGCGCAAATCCCTCCACCCTTTGCAAAGCCACAGCTAAAATGCAATATAAATCAAAGGAGCTAAAAAGGAGAACGAGAAACAACTAGCTTGTTTATTATTCCATTCCATTTATGAATTGCTTCCTGCGAAACATCTTGACGTGAGTTAGCAATACAAATATCAACAACAAAATCTTTGTGAAACATTTTCACATATGTGTGTGTGTGTGTGTGTGTGTGTATATATATATATATATATATATATATATATATATATATATATATATATATATATATATGTATCAAAACACTTATTTGCACCTCCAGTACGGGGGGCAGGGGCGGGCGGAGGAAAAGCAAAGGGAGAATCACAAAATGTTAAAAGGATCAGGGCAGAGCAGGCTTTGCAACCTTTCCTGTGCCCCTCCGATGTTAGGATTTGGAGAAGTGGGCGTGGCAATCCACCTGACAATCAAGTGAGATCACAGTTATGCCATGCGAGTAACATGTGGGTTGCCCTGCCCCCAACTGTCAATGTTGGCTCACATGGTGGGAGCCCAAAATGTTTCCCATCTCAGTCTAATGGGTTAGTTGGGGAGGTTGACAAGTGGTGTGGGGTTGTAGTAGGGTCAGAGTTGTGGGCATGGTTGCTGAGCAGGGATGTGGTCCCTTCTGTCTATATATGTTGACCATCTCATTCATGTGAATTTGTCAGCATTCCCTGGGTTTGGGGGACATTCAGAAGAAAAGACAGTCCTTTGATTGCCACAGGAATATGGATTCTCTTGTCTTTCTTGCAAACCGACCCATTTTTAGGAATGGGTGGATGTACTGTATACTCAGGTCTTCATGGAATTCTCTGACACGGTAGTGTAATGAAGTACAAAGTAATAATAATCATTTAATGAAGCAGTATGCCCCCAAATAGCAGCCTAATGAATCATTTGTATGTAAAAAGAAAAAGGAGCCCATAGCAATATACTGTATAAACAGTATGCTTATAATTTGAGAATGTCCTGAAAGTGGCTTCACTGTATTTTCGGTCGTCTTGATATGCTGGGAGTTTTTTGGGGTTGTTTTTTTTTGTCCCCTTGCTTTAGATTAAAATGCACTTTAACCTATCCGTTCACTATTTCACTTCTTTTTGTAGAAGGGATTAGTCAGTTTAAGTAGATGATTTTCATGGGCTTGCCAGCTGGCTGGCACGGAACCAGCCTAACCCTGGGATATTGGCGGGGTTAACCTTCCAATTTATTTATTTTTTAAAATCTCTATGGTAAAGTTGCATAAATATGAGTCCGTAAATAGTCCTTTTCTTTCATCACTTCTGTACCTCTGGGGAAGGGCTGCAGCTCAGCGGTAGATCACCTGCTTTGCATGCAGAAGGTCCCATGTTCAGTCCTTGGCATTTCAGGTAGGGCTGGAATAGACCCTGACAACATGGAGAGCAGCTGCCAGGTAGACAGCACTGAGCTAGATGGACCCAGCGGTCTGAAACAGTACAGTTGTACCTTGTTACAGGTGGGTAGCCGTGTTGGTCTGCCATAGTCGAAACAAAATAGTGGTACCTTGGTTTACAAACTTAATCCGTTCTGGATGTCCGTTCTTAAATCAAAGCATTCTTAAACCAAGGTGTGCTTTCCCGTAGCAGCAGGGGACTCAGTTTACAAATGGAACACACTCAACAGGAAGCGGAACATGTTCTGCTTCCAAGGCAAAGTTCACAAACCAAAACACCTACTTCTGGGTTTGCAGCGTTCTTAATCCAAGATGTTCACAATCTAAGCTGTTCTTAAACCAAGATGCCACTGTATAAGGTATCTTCCCGAAGAGATGTTGAATTGTTGCTGGCTAAATTCACATTCACATGCAACGTTAAGCTGGAAAAACTTATTGTGATTTACTGCGAATTACCAGCTTGCTGGTTCATGCTTCCTGAGTGCTCCCACTTTGTCGTTTCCCTACGGAGCAGGATAAACAAAGCAGGAGGCCTTAGCCTTCTGTTACATTTGAACAAGATGTGGCGTTTGCCCATTCTTTGGGGATACGTTTGTATTGGCGAGAAAGGGTTAATAGGTTGACCAATAAGAAAGCCTGGAGGCGGAGCCTACCTGATTTTGAGGCTCAGCCCAGAGCTTTTGACAGTTAGTTTGATTGTTTCTTTGGGGGGGGGGGGTAGAAGAGTCAGGGAGTGGGTGGCGCTGTGGGTTAAACCACAGAGCCTAGGGCTTGCCAATCAGAAGGTCAGCAGTTAGAATCCCCGCAACGGGGTGAGCTCCCGTTGCTCGGTCCCTGCTCCTGCCAACTTGGCAATTTGAAAGCATGTAAAAGTGCAAGTAGATAAATAGGTACCGCTCCAGCGGGAAGGTAAACGGCGTTTCCGTGTGCTGCTCTGGTTTCACCAGAAGTGGCTTAGTCATGCTGGCCACATGACCCGGAAGCTGTACGCCGGCTCCCTCGGCCAGTAAAGCGAGATGAGCGCCGCAACCTCAGAGTAGTTCGCAACTGGACCTAATGGTCAGGGGTCCCTTTACCTTTAGAGGAGTCAGAGTGAGTTAGAGACAGGGACAAGACTGAGGGGGAATAGAATGAGAGCATTTCAAATATATTTTAAACTTGTTTGTGTTTGAAATAAACATTAATCTTCATTGTTAACTCTATCTGACAGAGACTCAATACTTCAACGGGGAACCCTGGTTTTTCCCCCCACAAAATTGGTGGCAGTGGAAGAATGAAGTAGTGGTGTACAGGTCAATAGTCCATGAAACCACCAGGGGCTCTGTACAAACGCCACACAAGGCATCATGGTTGCTCCATAAGAAGCCTGGATAGCTCAGCTGGTTAGAGCTTGGTGCTGATGATGCCAAGGTTGCAGGTTCGATCCCCATTTGGGACAGCTGCATGTTCCTGCATTGCAGGCGGTTGGACTAGATGATTCTCAGGATCCCTTCCTAACTCTACAATTCTATGAACCTGCAATTGCAAGCCAGCCTTGAGACATGATTTGTCGTTCATTTGCTGATGGTGCCTTCCTAGAGACCAACAAACTACAAACCCTTATTTGTACAGAATGGACTTCCCATTTTGCAGATGGAAAAACAAGGCTTCCATCGGCATTCTGCTTTCTTGAAAACCTCGAAGCCAGAAAGTCTCGCCCGCTATTGCATGCAAACACAGCCACAGGCTTCACTGCAATTTTCAACAGTCATGCAAGACCTTGATTTGTAGGAAAACTCTTACTTCTGAGGCATGTTATACAACTACAGTAAATACATTATTAGAATGAAAGAATGGCACGGCCAGGGCAGCGCAGAGTTGTGAAATCTGATTGCAGCGCTGACTTCCAGTTTTCCCGCAGACGAAGCGAGACAACAAAGTTCAACAGAACTTTGGTGAACCTTTTTGATTACTGGAGCATTCATCGTGTTTTTGTGCAGGAAGCTTGCTGCTGACCAGCTAATTAAGTTTGCTGTGGTAAAGCAGTTCTATAAATAAGCAAAGTTTAAATACTTGTTTTATTTGTTTAAAGTCTCTTGGGAGGTGAGGGTGCCTTGAAACAGGTGCACATTAGATTTAAAATACACTGGTCCCCCCCACCAAGACTTGTTTATCACTTCCTGCATTTTGTGGGGAGAGTGTGGCTCTCCTTTCTTCAGTTCAATTTCGCCATTGTACCAGCATTGCAGGGACATGAATGATTGCCCTGGCACAAATGTTTAAGATTAATGTACAGGCTATTCAAGTGTCCGACAACTCTAATTTGAATAGTAGTGCTTTAGACTTTGGACTTAATTGAACAATTTATATATCCATATTTCTCCCCTTCCCCCCTATTTCCGTATTTATTTATTAAACAAATTCTATACCCTGCTGGTTTTACCTCTTATATAGTTGTGAAAGTTCAGTCAAAACCTGCCAATGAGTCCAAATCTTTATACTGTCTTTTTATATAATTTATACATGGTTCCCACTCCTTTTTCAAATCAGTGTTATCCTCTCTGTCAGCTTAGCCAGTTCCACGTAGTCCATAAGTTTAACTTGCCATTCTTCCTTTGTTGGCGTTTTCTCTGTTTTCCATACTTGTGCTAATAAAATTCTTGATGCTGTTGTCGCATACATAAACAATCTCCTGTTTCCCTCTCTTATATCATGATCTAAAATTTCAAGCAGGAAAGATTCTGGGGTTTTTTTCAACATTTTTTTCATGGTATTTCTTCTTTCTGCTTTCCTTCCCAGCGGTCATTCCTCCTCTGGTCGTTCTCACTGGTGGCAGGGGGCGTGGCAGGGGGAACGACAAGCTTGAGCTTTCAGAGAAGATCAGGCGAATTTACACTATAAACAGCATGGAACTCCCTTGAAACACTATATAAGGATTTGGAGACAGTATTCTATTTTTATTTGCATTTTATTAGCTTTGCCCTACTGAAATTGGAGGGGCTGGTAAATGCTTCACATTGGTCGCATTATGTCCTGTTTTAAAATATCTGGTAAGAAATACACATTTGAAAGTTAAGTTTTCAAAAAAAAATAAATCTTTTGGCAGGACAGGCAAGCCGCCAGGAACCATTACGTCTGTTGATTTTGTTTGAAACTCTTGTTCGGTGCACGTGCCTGTGGAACTACCTTCTCACTCGAGGCATAATGTAAAGCAGTATGTCACGTTAAAGTATATTGTAAAAGAACGTGAAATGGAGATGGAATGTAGGTTTGAGTCCTGTGCGAGCGTTGGATTTTGATGGAATGCGTGTGGACCTATTACATCCAGTTAGGCAGAATGGTTCTTTAGCTCGGTCGAAAGAGAGACACATATCTTTTGTTCGACAGGCCTCTAGTGTGACTGCCAAGATGAAGAGTGGTGTTTAATAAACCAAGATTCATTTAGAAATGGCAACACTACCGTGTGTTTCAGTTGCTCACAGAGATTCTCCCCTCACCCCTCCACGTCTTTGCAGGGAAATAAGTCATCAACCTATGGGGAACCTGGCTGAAATGGTCTCATGCCTGCTTTTGTGATAGGGCATATAGATGATGTCACAAAAGCTACACCGCCTAGGGGTTTTTTTTTTGGGGGGGGGGTAAGCTTTAAGAGCCTCTGCACTTGGTAGTAGCCTTTCTCCTCCCCAGCTAATGTGCATGGCTAACCCTGTTTCCTTCATTTTATATAGCCCCTACCCCCTGAATCATGTAACAATCCCAGTGTGGGTTACAACATAAAACACACACAATAAAGGACCCCTGGACAGTTAAGTCCAGTCAAAGGCAACTATGGGGTTGTGGCGTTCATCTTGCTTTCAGGCCGAGGGAGCCGCATTTGCCCACAGACAGCTCTCCGGGTCATGTGGCCAGCATGGCTAAACCGCTTCTGGTGCCACGGGACACCGTGATGGAAGCCAGAGCACACGGAAACAGTGTTTACCTTCCCGCCGCAATGGTACCTATTTATCTACATGCACTGGTGTGCTTTGGAACTGCTAGGTTGGTAGAAGCTGGGTTAGAGCAACGGGAGTTCACCCCGTCACGGGGATTCGAACCGCCGACCTTCTAACAGGCATGACCTCATTAGGCCCAACTAAATCAACAGATTCCAAAAGCCTGGGTGGAGAGGTACATCTCCAGCTTGTGCCTCAAGGTACGCAGTGTCACTGCCAGCCATATCTCAAGGAATTCCATAAATGGGGCACCACCACTGAGAAGGCCCTATTGTGTGTCATCAAGCAGTGGAAATCAGCCAGTTACAGGGCATTGAGAAGGGCCTCCCTTGCTGATCACAAGACCTGGCTGTGTTGGTATAGGGAGTGGTCTTCCTTCAAGTGTTTGGGTCCCCAAGCCATGTAAGGCTTTATATGTCATCATTAATAGCTTGGATTGGGCTCAGTAATGTATAGGTCGCCAGTGCAAATTATTCAGAACAGGTGTTAGGTGGCTGTGGCTGGCTGCACCACACAACACCCTAGAAGTTTCATTCTGGATTAGTTGTCATTTCTGAATTGCCTTCAACAGCAGCCCCACAAAGAGAGCCTTGCAGCAATCTAATTGTGATGTTACCGGAGCATGATTTAACATGGCAATGCTATTTCTAGTCAGGAACAGCTACAGCTGGCGAACCAGGTGGAGCTGGAAATAGGCACTCCATGCCACTGTCTCACTAGTTGGGGTTTCAGTGACAAGGCTGGGTCAAGGACTTGCAAGCCATACACCTGGCCATTCAAAGGAAATTATGCAATTCCAGAATAGGCCATTTACCTATTCCCAGGTGCAGGAAGCACCAACTGGCACAGCACCTCTATCTTGGCAGAGGCCCATCAGTGCGAATGTCAATCCATACCAATCGCCTTTTGCTAATCTCCATTTCTAATTCTCTGAGCTGCCTTCGCCTGTCGTGCTTTTCTAGTTTGCCTGGTTAATATGCTCTCAACACACACTGGGCATTGCTTAGGTGCATTGTTGCCACAACATGCCTTGCATAAGTCCTAAAGAGTTCATTTTAGGCAGTATAATGTTGAGGTCCTTAGATGTACCATCAGAAATTAAGCCCCCTTGTCTATGGCAGTATGCAATGAGTTTTTGAACGCCACTTTGTGTTAGGGGACTCAGGTGGCGCTGTGGTCTAAACCACTGAGCCTAGGGCTTGCCGTTCGGAAGGTCGGCTTTTCGAATCCCTGCAACGGGGTGAGCTCCCGTTGCACGGTTCCAGCTCCTGCCAACCTACCGGTAGCAGTTCAAACGCACGTCAAAGTGCAAGTAGATAAATAGGTACCTCTCTGACAGGAAGGTAAACAGCGTTTCCTTACACTGCTCTGGTTTCACCAGAACCAGCTTAGTCATGCTGGCCACATGACCCGGAAAAACTGTCTGCGGACAAACGTCAGCTCCCTCGGCCAGTAAAGCAAGATGAGCGCTGCGACCCCAGAGTCCTTCACAACTGGAGTTAACTGTCAGGGGTCCTTTACCTTTACCTGTGTAGGCAAATTGCTTGAGTAGTTTAATGCTTTTAATCAGAAAGAGGCAGACATCATTTTCTGAGCTGAGACAAAGGAAATAGAGGGGTATGATTCTGTGGCAAGACCTCAAACTAACTTGGGCATGTAAGAAAGACTTCTGGTTAGCATCAGGTGAGGTGCTGAGTCATAAGTCTTTTCTCTCAGGAGCACTGTCACTTCCCATAATAAAGAAGAAGAAGAAATGTTGAAATGCCATATATGTTTTCAAGCTTTATAAGTTTCTGTAAAGATATCAGCTGTACCATGACATTTTCCAGATATAATAAAATGTCACAGTTCTGCCCAAAACCCTATGATTGATTGCCAGCATAATCAAAGTCAATGTACACTCCTGTACACCTCCGCTCTTAAACTATTTTTGCCTTCACGCTCTCGCTTGTTTAACCTGACATTTCCTATTACCATATCTAGACACCTAAATATGTCAAATGTTTATAGCGTGTAAAGACCGCTATTCTCTGGAAATAACACAAATCAAATGTGAATCTTGCATAAAAGGAAAAGCTGCCAGGTGATTCACCACTGTTGGGCATAATCCCCTATTGAGGGGGGAGAGAAACAATTTTATGGGAAATATATTGCCTCTGAAAGAGAAAGAGACCTGATTTATAATAGCAATCCAATCCCCTTTTAATCCTCTCTTTTTTTATATTCAGCACCAATTTGATTCTAAAGTTATTTCCCTGGATAGAGGAACACACATTTATTTGCAAAGTGAGCAGCTTACCCTATTTCTGTATGTTTTTTAATTGTTTGTAGTCCTTTGAGGGAAGATCTTTAATTGAGAGAAATGGCCCTTTGCACAGTTTATTTATTTAGTCCTTTGTGTGAATTAGCTGCCTGAAAGGTGATGATTTCAATGTTGAAAGCTCCTGTTTTGATGGCTGGCAAAGAAGCTTGTTTTCAAAACAGAGGATGAGTCATCCAGAGTCTCAGGCGCAAACCTTCACTCCATACCTGTCTTATTTGAAATCGTTAGCAACAAACATCTCTCTGGAATGCTTTCCCTTTCCCTTAGCTGTAAATGGGTGCAGCATCAGTGTTGGAATCATCAATGCATCAAAAGTCATTTAGTGCACCTGTTACGTTTTGCTGATCACACCCGCCCCCCACCCATTTTTAATTATTATTTTTATTTTTAATTCCTATTAACGCGGCGGGGAATGTGCCAGCAACGAACAGGAGCATCCACTAGACTAGGCATTCTGACTGCCAGCAAGGCTCTGGCTTTGAGTTGCAATAAAGCAATAATGAAATACAAGGGAATAATTAAATTTAAAGCCCTTAGTGAGTCTTGCTTCTTTGTTCTCATTTTATGCATCAACAGAACTTTATTGAAGAGACCAGGCGCAGTGTTTGCGTTCACTCGGTTTTAAGACTGTCAGTGGATGAAATGAGAAGAATTGGAGCATGCTGTGTGGGAGTATTTAATGGGTTATGCTTACAAATGTTCAGGCTGGGCTGACCAGACCAGAAGTGTTGCAGACATGCCTGAAATAATAAGCATTTTGATGCTCTGATGCAAATGTTTCATTCAGTTTCAGGTCCATTTGCAAAATATGTGGTGGTGTCCTTTTATTTACATGTCCCAAAGTAATCTCGTATTATGGGTCATCTTGCCAACAGGCTCCCTTAAAGAACTGAGCATTTTACTGCAAATATCAATGGCTTTGCTGCTCATTTTACAGCTCTGTATTGACCCAAGGAACATCAGAAGTGGCAGATCTGGGGGCTGCTGCTACTGTTAAAATGTTTTAAGAGAGAGTGCAGTGCCTGAAAATCACGATCTCCTTATCCCATTTGAAAGAATGGCAGGTGGGATGGGCGACACTTTCTGGAGTAAGTTCACTTTGTTCTGTTTTAGGGACACTTTCTCAGTTGTTACCTCTTTCTCGGTCCTCTGCCATTGCAAGATAGTGAAGAAATATGGTGTTAGTTAAATTATTTTCAGGATTTTGTATCCCACTTCCCTGCATGAAATAACAAAGATCCATACAAATTAAAGCTTGAAAGCCTAACCTCACATACTTGAGAGTAAGTCCCAATGAATTCAGTAGGACTTACTTCTGAGTAGACATGGCTCGGATTTCCTTGTAAATTAAAACAGCGAGAAAAATCAAGGTCAGAATAAAAACAGCAGCAACGAAGCCATTGAAAAAGGTACATCTTCACTGCTCATTGAAAGGTGGGCAACAACGGGACCAGACATGTTTCCCTTGGTGGCAGATTCCACTCTTTGGGTGCCATCGCCATAGCCCTGTCCCTTGTCCCTGCCATTCTTCAGATGACTGAAATATGGGCAAATAGGTTGGATGGCGTATGAGAGGCTTTCTTAGGTTTTGCCTTTGTTTTTATCCCAAACAGGAGTGCTTTGCTGCACAACGTCCAATTCTAGTTTTGCATCCCATCTCCCACTGCCTCAGCAGCTCTGGGAGTAGAGTGGGTTGCCTGCATACAAGCTGCCAAAAAGCGGGAAATGCACATAGAGGACACAGATTTGCATAAAAACTGGTGTGTGTGTGTGTGTGTGTGTTACAGCTCACCACAATGGGGAATGAGAAGACTATGACCTGGAGAACTGTGTGCCTGCTCACCCTGCTGTCCAAGTGCTAACGGTTGTTGGACAGCTTTGGGGCTCCTGCTTATCTTTCCTATGGTTCTTTCCAGGGTGGATATAAATCAATGATTTTTTAAATAAAAAATCAGATATTTTTGATTTAAATTGAATTTTTTTTTTTTTTTTTACTTAAATCGGATTTTAAAAATAAAATGCTTTTGGTGGAAAAATCTGTCTAAGGATAGTTTTCTATTTAAGTTACATTACGGTCCAAAGGCTATACATCAGGAAATAAGGATTTGTTTTAAGTTTTCCATGTGTGCTGAAGCTTAGTCTAAGGTTGTTTTTTTTAAAAAAATAAAAATAAATAAAAATAAATCGTTTAACCACATCAGTGGATACATATGCTATAATGTTATTGTTTTAGTTAAATAAATTATTTTAATTGTTATTAAGGAAATGATTATTTTTCTCCTTCCAATAAAGTACAGTGGTGCCCCGCTAGACGAATGCCTCGCAAGACGAAAAACTTGCTAGACGAAGGCATTCGTCTAGTGGAAGGCTGCCCCGCAAGACGAAAAAGTCTATGGGGCTGCCTCGCAAGACGAAAATTTTCGTCTTTTTTTTCGTCTAGCGAAAGCGTGGCTGTCATTGCCGCTTCGCTAGACGAAAAACCCGCTAGACGAAAAGTTTCGCAGAACGAATTATTTTCGTCTAGCGGGGCACCACTGTACAGCAGAAAAGTTGTCCAAATATAAACAGTTAACTTATTAAACTGCACAATAATTTCATAATTATCTGTCAATGTATTTCTAATAGTATAACCAAATAAGTAATTTTTGATATAACTGTAAAAACTACTCTGAAAATTTATTATTCCAAAAATGAAACCTTCATCTGGTTGCAAATATTAAGATTCTACCAGCAAGAATGAGTCTTTCTGTAAAATAATAATAATAATAATAATAATTATTATTATTATTATTCAAGTCTTACTGACTAGTGCATGGGTAGGCAAACTAAGGCCCGAGGGCCAGATCCCGCCCAGTCGCCTTCTCAATTCTGCACACAGACGGTCCCGGAATCAGCATGTTTTTACATGATTAGAATGTGTCCTTTTATTTAAAATGCATCTCTGGGTTATTTGTGGGGTATAGGAATTCATTCTTTTTTTCCTTCCCAAAATATAGTCCGGCCCCCCAGAAAGTCTGAGGGACAGTGGACCGGCCCCCTGCTGAAAAAGTTTGCTGACCCCTGGACTAGTGATTTAAATCAAGTCTTACTGACTAGTGATTTAAATCAAATCCACCCTGGTTCTTTCTCTTTAAACGAGACTTGAAGTTGATAGCCCTTCCAACAGAAGACTGTTCCCTGACAGACCATCAAAATACAGGACTGCCCACTGTCAAAGCAGGACACATGGCTACCCTACTACCCATTTGAAGAATCCTCTTCTCAGCATATCTAGATGGATTGTGGGCTGTTTCCCTCTCCCGATGATGCTTCTGAGTAAATTCAGTGGAGTAAAAGACACACACACACACACACACACACACACATCTCCTAAGAGCAGATGGTAGGGTCAACTGAGGAATGACCCAAGAATCAGAGAGCCCCACTCCTCTAAACTAGGCAGTGTGTGAGGAGCCAGCTGATATGCCAGGCATCATTACTGCTGAAGTGAGTAGGAGAAAGAGACTGGCAGCTATACTGCTCCCAGCCACTTTCTTGAATTGGGTTGTGGGAGGGAAAGTGTGTGGGGTGTGTGTGTGGGTGTGTGTGTGTGCCAGTGAGGCCTAAGATGGAAATTTCTCTTTCTCCCTTCCCCATAAGATATCTCCCCCTCCCCCCAAAAAAGTACACCTCAGGAATTTGAGGCTGTGTGATAAGGAGTTCTCCTTGGTGATCTTGCTGCTTTGAGTGAATCTTGAGGAAAGGCTGACCATGGCTGAGGTAAAAAGCTGAGCATTGCAGCTGGTTTTGCAGGGAAATGCAGAACCAGGTTGTGGGGGGGGGGGCGTGGAAAGGAGGGGTGGGGAGAGGAAGCAAAAGCTTGGAAACCCAAGGCGAGAAATAATCAGGGTCTGTGAGAGAGGGTTTTTTAACAGTGAGAAGGAAGATGAACAGATGGATGCTGGTGATAACCCAGCAGGATTTGGTGACCCTGTCGGTGCTCCGGATTGGGAGAGGATGCAGTTTTCTGACGTGCCGTGATGGCTTTTATGTAGGGCAACCTCCAGACCCAGTAATAATGCTAGTGCCATTTGATATGGAGCTTGTGTAAATAGATTAGAAGGTCTTTGCTAGGTCGCAGGAACTGAAACAAATCTGAAAGAGAGAGGCCCTTGTGCCATGCCATGGTTATCTCCTTTTTTGAATGGGGTGGTGCTGACGGGGAAGGAACCTCTTGCCTGCAGGCGAAATTTAACCGCCACCTCTCTTTTTATGTTCCATCTGGGCCATTGTGGCTCTCCCTGGCTTCCTTTCGGTAGGACCTAGTCCTAGCCCATATCTTAACCACCAAATGTATCTTTACACGTTTATTTAAATGCAAATAGCAGCTGCTCTGCATGCGGATGAGTGAGATAGATAGATACATAGATGATAGATAGGTAGGTAGGTAGGTAGTAGGTAGATGTACACACACACTGCTTTTCAGGTAAAAAATATAAATACAGTGGTACCTTGGGTTAAGAACTTAGTTCGTTCTGGAGGTCCGTTCTTAACCTTAAACTGTTCTTAACCTGAGGTACCACTTTAGCTAATGGGGCTTCCTGCTGCCACTGCACCACCGCCACACTATTTCTGTTCTCATCCTGAAGCAAAGTTCTTAACCCAAGGTACTATTTCTGGGTTAGCGGAGTCTATAACCTGAAGCGACTGTAACTTAAAGTGTCTGTAACCTGAGGTACCACTGTACTAAAACAGCAAAGGCAAGTTTTGAGACCTATTTTTATTTTATTTTTTAAAAATAACTTGTCTGTCTCCTGAGCAAGATCATCCTTAGACATCACTGTGGTGGCAGTTGTGGAAGGGAGAGGCTACTTCTGCTGACACCCCAGGAGCTAGATCAGCCAAATTGCTGCCCTCCAGATGTCATTGGACTACAATGCCTATCATCCTTGACTATTCGCCATTCAACATCTGGAGGGCACTAAAGTACATAATTAAATGAGCAAATTAAATGAACTTGGACATGCAGAAGATATGAGAAAACAAATTTAAGGAACCGCAGAAAGAGGGGGAAGGAAGTCAAACTTTTAGGGTTAGGTGGTGGGCCACTCTCCAGGGTGTTCCTTCTTCTTTCTCTTCCCCAGAGGGCAACAAGGTCCTTGAATAGCCCTGTGATGAAACAAAATAAAATAAAAAATTCTTTCCAGTAGCTGGACCTGTGATGGAAGTTTGAGTGGGGAGAGGCCACCTCAGCTAGATGGCAGACAGCTCTCTTGTTTGTGATCCGCACTGAAGCTGCTATTTGCAGTGGGAATAAATAAATCAGTGGCAATGGGTGCTATTTACTCTTTTTTAAATTAAGCTGTGCACTTAAATTGCTAAACACATTTAACAACAAATCCCTTTCCTTTTATCCTTTTCAAGCCATTCAACCAGGATTGGAATTTCAACAAGACGTAGGAGCTTGCTGAAGATAATTTTTGAGGAGGTGGTCCCAAAGTTCATTTTTCTTCTCTTTTGTCGGTATCTTCTGAAGGAGTATGTGTGTGTCCATGCACACATGCTTTTCTGATATTTGCACTCACATTTTGAAACATAAGATGGTGTCCGGCTAACATGTCCTGTCAGCACAAGGATTTCCACTTGTGCAATGGAAATTACCGCCCCCTACTCTCCCTGTGCACCCTCTACATCTGTTCTAGCAGTTCCCCCAACCCTCTGAAACAGATCTGAGGGAAATGTTCTGTTGTACATGTGGAAATCCTTGTGCTGATGGGACATGTAACTTTTTAAAAAATATATATATTAAAATAAGTCTTTATTAAATTTGTGTTTCTTTAAAAAAAGGATTTCAAACATAAAACAAAACAAAACATTAAATCTTACATCGCACAAATAATAAACATAAATTTACAATAGTCTCTTTCAAATTATACATCAAATTTAAAATATGACTTCATATTGCTTCTACAATGGTTTTCTTAGTATAATACTCATTTCATTACTCTAACTAATAATTTAGTTTCATTCTTACAAATGAACAGAAAAACAGCAACAATGGACATGTAACTTGAATACCACCCATACTTTTTGCAACTATTTCTCTCCTGCAGTGGGAAAATCAAAGCTAGGATTTTGGCAAATGAGAAATGCATTTAAAGTGTGTTGAAGGTTTCGAGTAACTTGTAGGCCATGTATTGCCAATTACACTGAATTTTATTCACCACAGTACTGCTCCACTTCTTTTACTTAACCTAGCTACACAATGAACCTTGGTAAAGAATTTTTTAATTTTTTTAAATGAAGGGTAGATTCCTTGTGTTGCAGATAGCAAAAAAACAAAAAAACCTCATTCCAGGCAACAGGAGCTGCGTGTACATCCATTTTTTCCTATCTTATCTTCATAACTCTAAAAAATAAAAATAATAAACGATATTTGCACAGAATATATGAAATCAAACAGGTGCCTTGACTCTACTCTTTTCAGTGCCTGTTAAAAGCGTTCCTGTTTAGACAAGCCTACCCAGATGCTTAGAAAGTTGGGGTAATTTTAAACGAGGATTCTAGGGTTGCCATATGTCCTCTTTTTCCAGGACATTCCTCTTTTTCATGGGTGTGTAAAATGAAAGCCATCATCCATATTTAAAAGGAGAATTCTGCAAATGTGTCCTCTTTTTTGCTCTTCAAAACATGTCAACCCTAGTTGTACCTTTTTCTTGATTTTAGTGGTATATCTTTCGTAAACTGTTTTGAGGGCTTTTTCTTTTACAACCAAACCGTGTTTAAATTTCATTAAATAAGTAAGTTTCAGTTTAGGCTTTTCTGACTGTAGCTAGCACCAGTGGTTTGATGTGGTTAACTGTAGCCCACTTCATTGTCTTTCCCTTGTTTGTAGGGAAACCATTTGTGCATCATATTTTAAATGTGTAAGATTGATTCAATAAAGATACTGCCTTTTTCCCATAGCTGACTGTTGCACAGATATATAATATTCTCATGCACCTAGCATGTTAGTAATTGATTAAAATAAGGTGTATTAGCTTCAGCATAAGAGCCCCTAAAATCAATACCAAGAAGCCAGATTATTTCTGGCACTACTATGAGGTGGCTGAATATCAAGATGGATTGCTCAGGGAACTTCTCTAAAGCTGTGATAGCTCTACTTTAATGCTACTGAAATTCTCAGAAGCAAAATAATTTTGGGGATCTGAAGCAAAATGTTCACTGCTTCTTGCATTCCTTACCATCTTCACTTCCTGCTTGGTCTGATAGCTGGTAGAGCTTCTGAGAGTTCATTCTATTTTATCATAATTTAGTCCCCCCCCCCCCAAGAATCATAGAGTTGGAAGGGACCCGGAGGATCATCTACAGGGGTCAGCAAACTTTTTCAGCGGGGGGCTGGTCCACTGTCCCTCAGACCTTTTGGGGGGCCGGACTATATTTTGAAGGAAAAAATGAACAAATTCCTATGCTCCACAAATAACTCAGAGATGCATTTTAAATAAAAGCACACATTCTACTCATGTAAAAACACACTGATTCCCGGACCGTCTGCGGGCTGGATTTAGAAGGTGATTGGGCCGGATCCGGCTCCCAGGCCTTAGTTTGTGTACCCATGACTAGTCCAACCCCTTGATGAAGAACTATGCAGCTGGATCAAACCTGCAACCTTGGCATTATCAGCACCACGCTCTAACCAACTGAGCTGTCCTGGTGAATGGTTGCTTCTTATGACAAAGTTGTATCTAACTAAGAGCCGCTGTGTTGTGGTGGATAAAATGAGGGTGACTAACCCATGGCCCTCCATATACTGTTCACCTATGATTCTCAAAATCCTTGACCATTGGCGTTTGGAAGGCTGAAAGTTTGCCTTTCCTGAGGAAGAGTGTTGGAGTTTGGTCAGGGAGATACGGATTCAATTCCCTACGGAGCCATAAAACCAATCACCATCTCTTAGCCTCACTTACTTTATTGGAAAGGTGAAATTGATGGACCATATATGTAATGAGTGGCAAAATCTTGGCCCTCCAGTAGTTGCTGAACTACAGCTCCCATCAGCCGTAGCAAGCACAGCCGCCAGTGACCAGGAATGATGGGAGTTGTAGTTCAGAAACACTTGGAGGGCCAAAGCTTCTGTACACATGAGGTCCCTGGGGAAAGGGTGGGTTAAGAATGTCACACATACATTAAATGTTGTGTCTAAAATGTTTGGGGTAGCCCCACACCCCATGCTTCATCCCCTCCCTCCTCTTAAAGCTTTGGATAACTGGGATTCAGTTCTATTAATTCATGTTCCTGACAATGCCTGAACATCTGCATTTCCTTTTCACTAACCAAAGACGTTATAGCCATTCAACTCCCCGTGCCCCCACCTGGCATAGCCCATTGGAGCATTAAAACCACTTTGCTTTTGGAAGTAGCGTGCTGTGAGTCTAGAGTGCAGGATTTGAACTTCAGTGTGTAATGGACTTCATCTTTGTTTAATGTCTCCCACTGGCTCGTCTTCCACTGCTACTGTTAGGTGAGCATTCAGATCATGCACAGCTGCATGTGCACCCAAGACCATCTGCTGAGATCTGCTCCATTTAATGTAGCAGCTTACAAATCCTCTTTGTTTATGTTTGTTTGGGCCCAAAATTTCTTTCTTGCAGAGTTAACAGTCCTATCCATCAGTCATGCCTGCATGCAGGTGTGTATACCTCAAGGCCCCTGTTGCTGCCTGTTATGCTGATTTGGCAGCAGAATTAAATGGGGTGGGGGGACTTTAACTCCTACAAGCTCCAGTCTTTTAATTATAAAATCAAAGATCTTTTTTCTAGGAGTCAGCTCACTGCAGGTGGATCTGGAGCATTTATTTAAAAAGCTTCTGAAATCCCCTCCTTCTCTGCCACTGTTGATCTGTTTGTACCACGCACATTGATTTTTTTTTTGTACTTTTCACAGTTCTAAGTGCACCTATCCTGTGTTGCTTTGTGCCATTTATGACCTATGCAATGCTTTCTACTTTTGTGTTTGCATACATTTCCACATTCTACTTCTGCCAGAAGCTCATCTGATAACTGATACAATTCCTGAAGGCTGTGAATTAAACCTTTTCTCAGGACCATGGCAGGGTTCAGTGCCAAACCTATTTGTCAGCTTTATTCTCACAGTAGAATTTGTTAAATTATGCATTCAGCTCCCTAACGTGGAAGAGATAAAATTGCTGTTTATATCTGATTCAGAACTTCAGATCCCATTCAGTCACTAGACAATCGTGCCTTGTAAGTTTCAATTGTAAAGCCAGTGTGAAAAATTTCCACACGCAAGAATCTTCTGTACTGTATAGCAATTGCTGCAGGAAGAGTCAATTCGATACAAATAACAGTAGACAGCTGATCACACTCTTGCTTGTTTGTGGCCGTGCTGTCTTGGAAAGAATTTTCCTCTTCTTAGCTTGCCAGTATCTGTGTTAGAAGTCTCTAATGCTATTCCAATTACCCATTAAGGACATGTTTTCATCTTTACAAATGTTAAGAAGCTTTTAGGCAATGCAATGAAATCACAAAAGAAAACACTCTTGATCTTAATTTTGGTCAAGGATTGAGGATTCTTTGCAACAAGTGATTTAGGATATGATTAATATGTAAGATTGCTGCTTGCCTTCCCTTACTACTTTCCTACTTAAATAAGGATATTGTATACCGCAATTATTTATCAGATGGTGTTTTACATAATGAATTCTAATGCTTCAGTTCTTTGTTTCACTGTGTGCTTGATTCACGGTACACTTCGCCCGCAGTGAATTTTCTTGGACTGTTTTCCAGGGCGGATTTGAGAGTTAGAGCCAAATTGTGTAATAATCTTCTGTGTAGACAGAAAAGCTGTACATAACACATGCAGAGGGTGGCATTTGCAGATCCCTAACAATGGGCAACCAGCATCTGAACGTTGGCACCCCATTTCCCGAAGTGTTGCAAAGAATGGGAACCGTCCAAAGTTTTTGGTGCTGTCATACCAATGAAAGACAATTTGGTGTTGAAAATCTTATGAGAAGGTTCAGTTCCATCAGTAGAAGCCAGTGGGAGCTTAGTGCAGTGCAGGGACAGTATCAGATTGCAGATTTTTAAAATCTTGTTTGTATTATGTATTTTGTATTTTTATCTTGTATTCTTACGTCATGAACCGCCCTGAGATTTACAGATGAAGGTTGGCATATAAAAGTAAGTAAGTAAGTAAGTAAGTAAGTAAGTAGTAAGTAGGGCCATAGAATGTTAATCAGCCAAAGGCCTGGTTATAGAGAACATTTTCACCTGACACCTAAAAATATGTAATGAAGGTGCCAGGAGAGCCTCTCTGGGGAGAGCATTCCACAAATGGGGAGCCACCAAAGAAAAGACCTGTTCTTGTGTTGCCACCCTCCGGACCTCTCGTGGAAGGGTGACATGAAGAAGGTCCTCAGACAATGATTGGAGAGTCCAGGCTGGTTCTTATGGGGAGAGGCAGTCCTTGAGGTATTGCAGTCCTCAACCATTTGAGACTATATAGGTCAAAAACAGCCCTTGGGGCCAGAAATTTTAACTGGCAGCCAGTGTAGTCGGGCTAGCATAGGCATAATATGTTCAAACCTAGTGAGCAACCTGGCCACCGAATTCTGCATTAAAGTGTGGAATATGTCTTCTTTTATCATTTTCTCTTATGACTGAAACCTTGGGCAACCGTTTTACAACACCTTGATTGAAAATTTATAATGCTGCCAGGACCTAGATAAAATTTCCTTGGTGGTCACATTCAATGCCAGTTGGCCATTCTTGGAGCAGACCAATTTGTATTGCTTCTGAGTCATTTTGATAATAATGGTTTTGGAAGTATTTCCTCCCACAGCAGAACCGATCTCATCAGTGGCTAGTTGACCAATAAGAGCGGTGAACTCTCTTAGGAGTGGTGGACTCTGTTGTTTTGACTCTTTGGTATTCTTAAGTGTTTCGCGATATGATCACCATCCAGAAAGTCAGCCAATTCATCCAGCGATATACAGTGGCCTCACCTACCTTTGCTCACTATCTTCTAGTGTACTGTATTATATAACAGATAGCTCGTTACATAATCTAGTATGCCTTTCAGAAGCATCATTTTGTAGAAAAGACGAGAGCTGGTATAGAAGAGGGTTGGCAGTTTGCTTAGGGGTGTAAACTAGGACTACTGCCATAGTGATAAATACACATTCAATAGCAGGCAATAGTTTCAAGGCTCTAGTATTCATCTACCTTGTCCTTTGTGTCTTGACTCATGGGTAAGTGAGGGTCATCTCACTGTCATTGCTGAATTGATGAGTGGGGATGGGTCTGCGGTGCGGCACTTTTTGTGTGTGTGTCAGTGGTGCTCTATGTCAGAGGGAGTGGTCCATTTACTGAAGAGCCTTTGGCTCATAATTACTTTCCCTTGTTGGTTTGGCGGTGGCTCAATCTTTTGACATCAGGACAGAGTGTCAGGCTCATATATCACTCGGGCTGCTACTCTCCAAGGTGATTGAAGAGATTGTGATCAACTGTAATCTGAGTTAGAAGTCTGTTTGATTTTAGTGGGGTAGGAAAGCTGAAAATAATGCCAATCTATTTCATATCTGGCAAGCAATGCGGCCCTTTGGCTTCAGATAGTACATGGGTAGACGAATCTGAAAAGCCCAGGCCACAAATTTTCATAACAAAATAAAATAAAAAAAACTCGAAAGCTCATACCAAGAACAAACTTAGCTGGTCTCTAAGGTGCTACTGGAAGGAATTTTTTATTTTATTTTGTTTTGACTATGGCAGACCAACACGGCTACCTACCTGTAACTGGAACAAATTTTCATGGCCCTCTAGCGGCTATGGTGTCTCATTTACCAGAAATCATGTATTTAACGTTAAGTCTCGAAGTGTATACTCTATTCTGACCAAAACAAGCCTCCTGGTGTATATTTTGCTCTGTTTAGGGAAGTTTTTAATATGTCATGCTGTATTGTTTTTAACACTCGAGTGGCTGGGGAAACTCAGCCAGATGGGCAGGGTATAAATAATAAATAATAAATTTATTATTATTATTATTATTATTATTATTATTATTATTATTATTATTATTATACTTATAGCCAATGGTCACGGATGATGGGAACTGAAGTCCAACAACATCTGGAGGGCCACAGGTTTCCCCTACACTATACCATAGTTTAGTGTTAAATAATTGGATGCACCAGGGAGATGACATAACACAGACTGCATGGAAAGATTGCTATGTTGTTTGCGGCTTGGATGCATCTAATTTTTCACTACTCTATCTTTAGTTGCATTTGAATTTCTCTAGGCAGCAAAGACAAATGAAACTTAGACATTTCCTTTAAATGAAAGTCATTAAACAGCCTTGGATCGATGTGGGATGTGTTTTTGTTGTTGTTGTCCTTATTGTATTTGGCATTTTAAAAATATGGATATATTCTATAAAATTCTTATGTTTGTGGTTTCTTTTTATTTTGAAAATAAGGACTAAGTGGCTTACGTTTCTTGTCAAAGGGTATTCTGCTCTTTATGGATAAAGAAACAGATACATTACACCAGGAAAGGAAGCAGCCTTATGTAACCTACAACACATGTTGTTATGAAGTCACAGTAGGTTTTTAGGTAACTGGAGTTATTCACACAAATTAGCCAGTGGGACATTCTTTGGGGAGCAATTCACCAGGCATTACTACTGTTCTGCCACAGTTATTTCATTGCGGTTTGCACAGGGGCCTTGTGCAAAGCTTGCAGAAGTGAAAGGTAACTGGACAGCAGCTGCAGAGCCTGGTGGCCTGAATCCCCTTAGTTAAGAAAATTCTCCTCCTCCTCCTCCTCCTTACATATATATCCATGTAAAAAATACACCACCGTATAACAGAGAGAGAAATAACATCCACCATTGTAAACAATGATAACTTACAAGAGCATAATTGCATACTTGAAACCCCTTTGTTTTCGTTGTTTTACTATGTCTTGGAGCAAAAACGTTTACAGGAGGAAATCATTTTTTAATTGCCAGTTATTTCTGCCTGCATATTGTTACAGGTGCCTGCTGGCTAGAAGGCAGGCGAGTAAGTAGACTTCGCAGGAAAAGAACCTAGGAGATAAGATAAACGCTCTTGATGGGAATATCAAGACATTAGATGGAAAGGTTGAAAATATGGGTAATAAAATAGAAAAAAAACTCGACGCTGATAGTGGAGTTGACGGAGCAAATGAACCAGAAGGCACCCCCTTTTATGTTATTCCAGGAACATAGGAAGCTGCAACATTCCAAGTCAAGCCATTGGCCATTGAGTTCAATATTGCCTACAATGACTGGCAATGGCTTCCCGGGATTCTTGGCAATGGCCTTCCTAGGCCTACCTAGAGAGTTTAGGTATTGAACCTGAGACCCTCTGCATGCAAAGCAGGTGCTCTCCCCTTGAACTATGGCCATACCTGGAGGGCAAGCAGTAATGAGCAGACACGCTCTGCTGGCTTCCACCCCCAGCTGCCAGCATCCAGATCATCTGTTTAGAGCAAGGATATATAGCAGTGCAACGTTTGAGAAACGATAATGTATAGGGAGGAAGCTGCTATTAAGATGCTAATGACAAAGTGCATCAAGATCAGTTAAAACAGACTGTACCCTAGAGAGAAATATTCAAGAACTAAAAAAGAGAGGATATAATTAAATTTATGGAAGCCTTTAACATGTTTTTGGTTCTGCAGCAGACACTATAAACACTTTTATGGGGTTAATAAACACAAATCAGTATTCAGTGTCTTCATACCTTGAAAGTACACATTGAAATATGGACATGGCAATAATCTACTGCAGTTTTCCCCAAACTGGTGCCCTCCAGATATTTGTTCCCCCCAGACTCAGCCAGCATGGCCAGTGATCAGGTATTATACTAGGGCTGGAGATACATTAATGCTTCACCAGTGGAATAGCCACCATGTCCCATATGTGCTCAGGAGAGGACAGGAGAAGGAAACACAGCAGAAAGGGATTTTTTTTTAATGTCAGCCATGCTTTCAATATCCTTGGTAACATGTTCACTGCCCAGCAATTTCAGGATGTGGTGGAGTATATTTATTATATATACATCTTGGTCCCAAAGTGGCTTACAAAACTTAAAACACATAATAAAATTCAAAACAGAGATTAAAACACTGAAAGCTATGTAAGGTCCATGACTCTACCCAGTTCCAGCTGTTCTGCCAGTGGAGGGTTCTATTTGTGCAGTGATGTATTGTCATCACAGCACTGTATCTGTCATTTGCCCTCAAAGCGAGGCTTCTATGAAATCCTAAAACCCCTCAGTCAGTGTAACATTTATGGTATTACGCCTTTAAAAAACCACACACACATACTATGACACCACCATGATTAACAGGACAGAAATAGGACAAACAAAGATTCAACAGATGTGTTGGGCTATAAAGAGGTGCCTGTCATGCATCAGACCAACAGCCCACCTAGCACAGTAACGTCAATCCTGTCTACATCAGAAATCCATTTCTCCAAGGTCTCAGGCCCCAAATCTGACATGCTGTAAAGAACGATTTCTTGATCATCGAGCCAGGGGCCTTGTACATGGGAAGTATGCCGTTTATCACTAGGCTATGGTTCCAAGACAGGTAGAGCAATGTGTTTTTCATGTCCAGGATGTGAAGCATGTGGCCTGGTGAGCAAAATGTGCTATATACTGCCTTCAATGGGGCATTGGGTGTTAGGACTACAACGCACCAGATCATCAGCTTTTAGGAGAAGTTATTCTAGAAATTGTTACTCACTAGAATAATAGAGGGATGTGGGTGGTGCTGTGGTCTAAACCACCGAGCCTAGGGCTTGCTGATCGGAAGGTCGGCGGTTCGAATCCACACAACGGGGTGACCTCCCATTGCTCGGTCCCAGCTCCTGCCAACCTAGCAGTTCGAAAGCACCTCAAAGTGCAAGTAGATAAATAGGTACCGCTCTGGCGGGAAGGTAAACGGCATTTCCATGCTCTGTTCTGGTTCGCCAGAAGCAGCTTAGTCATGCTGGCCACATGACCCGGAAGCTGTCGGCAGACAAACGCCGGCTGCCTCGGCCTATAGAGCGAGATGAGCGCCACAACCCCAGAGTCGTCTGCGACTGGACCTAATGGTCAGGGGTACCTTTACCTTTACATTTTTAGAATATTAGAATTATAGAGTTGGAAGGGACCCCAAGGGTCGTCTAGTCCAATTCCCTGCAATGCAGAAAACTCAACTAAAGCGTCCATGACAGATGGCCATCCAACCTCTGCTTTAAAATCTCCTAAGAAAGGAGAGTCCGCAACCTCCCGAGGGAGACCGTTCCACTGTCGAACAGCTCTTACTGTCGGAAAGTTTTCCCTGATGTCCAGTCAGGGTCTCCTTTCTTAGAGCTTGAAGCCATTGGTTTGAGTCCTACCTTCCAGAGCAGGAGAAAACAAGCTTTGGGTTATGTTTTAGAAAAGAACCTTCAGGCTATGTTTTAGAAATCCACTTTTTAGGACTAACGGATGTGGAGTGGTGTCACCAAAAGTATCTTACAGCATAAAAGTAAAATAATATCAGTACAGTACTGCAGTCCTATGAGATTGCTCTTGTTGTGATCAGTTGGCATGACTATACTTCTATTGTGCTGGGACCCGTTTGCTAAATTTCTGTGTCTATTAGATGGCATTTCATGACAGTCCTCAGTGAACAGACCTCTCTTGTAAAGTGTTCTTTACTGGAAGAACTGTCTACTTCAAGTCTTGTTTAAAGAGAGAGAACTGTAAGAAGGGTGAACAGCCAGGTCTAATTGGTGTCAGACAAGGAGCAAGTGAATTCCAACTCTGAACCCCAAATTGGCAAGAAGTCTTCCACCCGCCTCAATTCAGAATTTTCAGCCTTCCTCCAAAACAAACTGTGTTCAAGGGCAAAGATTTGAAAAGTCCTTCCTACTGCATAGAGGAAGAAATGAAGACATCTCTCAACTCTTGTGGTCTCTAGCTCGATTAAAAAAACATGTCAGGAGGGAGACTGCAAAGTGAATCCTGATGGCTGTTGACAAGGTGGAGAATCTGGCATCAAACAACATTACAGTAGCACATCTCTGTGTTCTGAAATGACAGTATCCTCCCCTAGGGGATATCTAAAGTTCTCTCACAACTATAAACCATACTGGCTCAAGGTCCTCTCGGTTCACTTCTGCTCTCAGGGTGACTTCCCCTCCCTCCCCATCCCTTTGGCAGGAGGGCAATCAAGTTCAGGGGTAGGCCGATGTTAGGGTTATGGGATCTACTTTGTCTTTAATACAGCCTCCACCAGATGCAACATCTTGACTCAGGAGTAGATGAGTGGGTGGGTGAAGATACCTACTCTTTACAATTAAGAAACGCGAGTGTCTCTGAGCATATGCTCAACCCAGAATTTGTTTTCAATACCAAACTGAATTCACCAATTTTGTAACACACGAGAAAACTAGATAATGACATGTTTCAATTATCTATCCTGAATGTTGCTGTTGGAATGAAAGAAAGGTATCTGAACGGGCCGGATGAGAGAAAATCCTTTTGCCTGGCATACTGGCTAAGCGGGAAGTGTTTTTGCATATATGCAGCTTAATGAGAGCCTGTAGGTTGTATTTGTTTTATTCAACTGTAATTTTAAATCTCTGACAGTCGCAGCTGTCAGAGAGCAACTGGGGTATGGATTTTTCAGTGCTTTCCAGAGCATTATGTCTCTGCATGCGCAGAACTAAATAGCCACTGTAAAAGCAGACTCCAGCGGAATAATTAAAAGCGATTCATTCAATACTCTCTTAAGCACTAAAATAAGCTCTAACAATTGCCCAATGAATAACCTGCAGTGAAATCTGATAGCCCTGAGGGGGAGAGCGTAGAAGGATTGAAAGCACAGGAGAGCAGCAGTCAGCAAGATGTGGGCTCCGCAGGTATTTAACAAATCAGGTGGGAAAGGGAAGCTTTGAAAAGAAATCAATTGGAGTGAAAAGAATGCATTTATCAATGGTTTGATTAAACAATGCAAGCATGTCATGGGGAGGATTGGAAACTTTCCTAATAGCTCAGTGAATCAGCCCGCAATAACCTGTGGTCACCACAACATGCTTCCTACTAAAAGGATGAAGGGAACAAAGATGGCAAGCCCTGCCCTCTCCTGAACCTTGCTTGAGTCAGATAAGGCATAGCGTTTGAAGTTGAGGGTTGATTCCTTTCATTTTTGTGCTTGGGTGTGTATACTTTCACCCGTAGCTGGCACACCTGGGCAGACCAGACCGTGCTGCCAACCTGTCCCAGACCCAGGCAGGCAAGCCTCGGCCCTGGATACCTGAAGGAACCTATCCACCTCCGCCATTCTGCCCGGACACTGAGATCTAGTTCCGAGGGCCTTCTGGCGGTTCCCTCACTGAGAGGATACAGGGAACCAGGCAGAGGGCCTTCTCAGTAGTGGTGCCCGCCCTGTGGAACACCCTGTCAAGGAAATAAGTAACTATGCAACCTTTAGAAGACATCTGAAAGCAGCCCTGTACAGGGATGCTTTTAATGTTTGAAGTTTTATTATGTTTCTGTATACAGGTATGCTGGAACCTGTCCAGAGTGGCTGGGGGAAACCTAGCCAGATGGGTGGGGTATAAATAAATAAAAATATTTACACACACTTTTAGATTTGAGTGTTTGGAATCAGACAGGTGACTTTGTTCAAAATTTGGAAGGTGTGGTCCAGAAAGGATCAGGACAGGTGTGCATTTTCTATCCATTTGTCAGAGGCGGGACCCATGCTTTGCATGCAGAAAGTTCTAGGTTCAGTTGAAGATAGACAAGGAAGGTGATGATGGGAAAGATCTCTGGCTGAGACACCAGAGGGCCGTTTTTCTATCAGAGTAGACAACACTGGGCTTGATTACAAGAGATACAGCCGGCTTCGTATGAGGACCTGGTATGTGTTGCTCTGTATTAAAAGGATGGTGAAAATTGGCTCTGAGAATATAAAGTACTATTCCTCTGTCATTGTTTCCTGAAACATTCTATTCATTTCTGTCTTCTTCTTCTTCTTCTTCTGATTTTTTAAAAATATATCATTAGTCTTTGAGAGAATATGCTAGATTGGATTTTCATTTGTTTTGTGACCTTGGGTGTGCATTACTCTTGCCTTTTCTCACTTTTATGTGCAGCAAATGTTAAATAAATTGAATTTTAATGTTTATCATCGCCTATTAGGAAGATCAGGCCATTAGCTAATGACTACCATGATGAACGAATTTGAAATAGTAAGCACCTTTTAAAACAAATAGAAAAATAGAGGCATGGCTTAGGAATGCCTGATGAGTGTGTGCTGCAAATCCTAAGACAGCTGATTTTGCCTAGATGAGAGTTTAGATTCTGATAGTAACACAGACCTAGCTAGAGAAGAAGAGAATCTGGTTAATATAATTGGGAATGTCAGTTGTTGTAGGGCTGTGTTTTCCTGCCACACCCCCTTTTAAGAATTTCAGCAACAGAATGATTCATAATTCAGATCTATACTCTGGGAACCAACTTCCTTACAGCTTACCCCATTCAATCTTTTCCCACATAAAAGGAGAAGGCTACGGGTGTTGTGTTCTACAGTGAACAGTAGTTATGCATTTTTAATATGTTGTTATAACAATGAGGCTTCGTGTTTCTGTTTTTAAAAATTAATTCTACATATGCTGCGTTAGACGTACACCACTATGGATTTGTGCATGAGGTTGTTTTTTTTTTAAGAAATGAAACAGCCCAGTGACACTGCAGCATCTGCTATTAAGCCAACTTTTAGGGAAATGCATTGCTCGGTCTAAAACACCTTCGTCCAACTGCTGAAATCTGTAGTCAACTTTTCTTCCTGCATGGAGGAATACAGAGTTAGGACTTGGAATTTCAGGAAAGTACTGGAGACACCTGTCCGGAGCCCTTGCAATGATAACGTCCAGGCTCTTGCACCTTCAAGTGTGAAATGAGAAGCAATTAGTAGTTAGCCACTAAACTCATCTGCTCGCATGATGTGAAATCCGACCCCTCACAGAGCAGTCACCACAGGCCCTCTTCGGCTCTACTCAGATTGCATTTAAATCCTTAATAGGCGACATAATTGGAACATAAGGCCTAGATCAGGCCAAAGCCCTAACGTTGGCTTCACCCAGCACGCAGAGAGGAGACACTGCCAGGGCACACTTATATAGGTCATAGTCACCATCTTATCAAGCCAGTATGGGGGCTTTTGTTTGTTTTTTAAAGGCGTCCTTTCTCACTTGGACAAATTTTAAGCCTTTGCAATTTGCAAGCTTCTGTCCTATAGAAATTGCTTGTAGTTCATCACAAGTGAAGAAATGTGGCTCGTTTCTACCTGAAAAGGTCTCAGGTTGAATTAGTTGACTGCTGACAGAGGTTGTCTTGCCCCATACATTCGAGTTTACTGTTCAGCAGAGACAGATTCATAGTCAGACACTGGGGACTCTTGAGTTAATTTGTTCCAGGAAGATCAACAATATCTGCACCTTAAACTTCTCAATAAAGTCACAGTGGTGGCAAATCACTCATTAGCTGTGGTTGCAGCCTAACTTCTTCATTCAGGCAAGCATACACGTATGCACATTGCAGATGTCACAACTTACTACTGACCTTCGGGCGTAATGATGATGATGGTTAGGAGCAGATAAACCCAGTTAGAGAACTTGGCAAGGTTTACATAGGGAGACATTCAGCCACAGGTTGAATGGGGTTGTGGATCTGTATGCAATGGCTGCAGGGCCCAACAGCACGGAAGTCTGGAATTCCTTCTGTCACATTGACTGCCTTCATTACTGGGGCCAGCTGCTTAAGCAACGCAGGCATTTTAGGGGTGCCTATAAAATAACGTTTTGTTGAAGAACCACGTCTCATCATGCTCTGTGGTCATGCAAAGGATCTTTCAGTACAACTACTTAGGGTATCATGATTGATTTTCTTTATAGTTTTGCAGCTCATGTTGCTATATCAGCAGCCCACACCCTCTTTATTCTCATAACTGTTAGGCAGTAGGAGGTACTGTAGTCCTCCGGAAAGGCAAACCCTTGGGGTGGTTTATTCCCTAAGTTTTCATTAGATTTCTATTTCTTTATTATTGCCAGGTTCCTAGGCTAAACCCTTTGACCCTTCTGTCCAGTGCTTCCTGCAGTGAATTTTGGCTCTCCTGTGCAGAACTGCCCCCTGTGTACCTTTTGTCACCATATGAACTTTTGCCTTTCCTGTGCAGGAGAGCCACTAAAAATCAAAAACAACCATTTTACAATCTCAAGTTTTACGATCCAGAACTGAGCACAAAATGGCTGAAAGTCATATTTCTTCACAGTTGGCATGCCTACCACATTAAAGAATATTTATTACTCCCTCTTATATTTCCTTTGCCATCTTTGCAAAGGAGAAACTGGTCAGTGTCAGACTGCACTCCTCATGGCTTTGATGAATAACGCAAAAAGCTTCAGTCAAAAAGACGAAAGCAGGCAACTGAAGGAAATCAAGGCCAGGAATTGTAGGGTAGTCCACATCCTGAAGTATTTTCTCAAAGCAGCAACTGCCTAAAGAAAATGGTGACAGTCTTATTTGCTCAAGCGTTTAAAGAGTTACACTGGTGCCTAAGCTACAAAGAAAAGCTCTTCCCTCTTAGCACTTCTGTGCGGGATTTATTCATAAGGTGAATCACACTGGTCCCTTCTGGTTCAAAAATCTGTGAATTATTGATTCCTACATTGTAGGGGTTTGTGTTCAAACGTGTCTGCAACCATTAACATGTGCTTCAATATCACTAAAATATGCAGAAATGTTAGCTGTCATCCAGGAATTGATGAACTGCCGTTTAAGTTAGATCACATCATCTCTTAAGCTGTGAGAAAGCAGCCTGCATGGGGATATTGCTGTTCTGTAAACGTTTGAAAAATCTGGCAAGTCAAGCTCTGGCTGTTCAACTGTAAGGAGTTTAAAGTTAATTCTAAATTAAAATATTGCCATACAGATTAGAACGGGGAAATGCACCACTGCCAGCTTCTAATACCTTTCCTATGAATGTTGAATAATAATTATTTTATGACGATTGTGTGTTGCAAGTACTTACAAGCAAGGGAAATTAAAACCCATGCATCTACTTTGATGGATTTGGCTATTCCTTCCAAGACTAGTTTCCAGAATCTCTGAGTATTTTCCTTTACTGTAATCAATATTTCGCTTTCCTTTCCTATTCTGGTATCTTAAGTTAAATGTTACATTTCGGGAGCCTTGTTTGCAAAGTGCTGATACTTATTGTGCGTGTGAAAGTCACATTTTCCTGATGCACACAAAACAAACTATACAATATTTCAATATAGATTTTTTTCTTGTCAAAATAGTTACTGCCTCATTGCCAATTGCAATAGCAATTAGGCATCAACTAATAGTTTTGTGCGTTAGATTTTATTCTGACCTGTTTTAAAAGTGCTTATCACATTAAATAGCTTCCTTCAATCAAAAATGTCTAAATTCATTCCACAATTTATAAGTCCGGGCAAGAAATTTCTAATCCTTTCATCTTGGAGTGAATTTCTTCATTTTTAGGTGTACAGTGGTACCTCGGGTTAAGAACTTAATTCGTTCTGGAGGTCCGTTCTTAACCTGAAACTGTTCTTAACCTGAAAGCACAACTTTAGCTAATGGGGCCTCCTGCTGCTGCTGCGCTGCCAGAGCACAATTTCTGTTCTTATCCTGAAGCAAAGTTCTTAACCTGAAGCGTTATTTCTGGGTTAGCGGAGTCTGTAACCTGAAGCATCTGTAACCTGAGGTACTAATGCATCTGTTTGTGAAAAGTCAAACCAGTAGTCAACCACAGTGTACTGCATTGGCATACCTGAAGACCAGAGATTTATCTGAAACTGGTACTTGTATTGTTTGGCCAGGGTGTATTAAGAACATGAGGATAGGCTGCTGGATCAGGCCTGTGGCCCATCTAGTCCAGCATCCTGTTCTCACAGTGGCCAACCAGATGCCTGTTGGAAACCAGTTAGCACAACATGAGCACAACAGCACACCATTAACTGGTATTTGGAAGCATAACCTTGTGGGCAACTTGTGCCCTCCAGATGTTACTGAACTACAACTCCCATCATCCATTGGCCATCCTTGGTGGGGCTGATGCGAGTTGGGGTTCCTCAACATCTGGAGGGCCAAAGGTTCCCAACTCCCAAGTTTTATTTTTTAATAAAAAAAAATAAGGTTCAGTGTGCATTCAATTCCTGGTTTCTTAATAATCTAAACAGAAAACCAGCTGAGCATCCCGGAGAGCAATGCCTGTTTTGGAAGGCATTCTTTGGTATTTTCTTCTTACCCCCTTGTTCCTCAATCAGATGACAAGTTTGCTAACAATGCAGAAGTGAAGACATGGTTGGAAACAAATATAACATGGCTGCTTGCAAATATATACTTTTAAAGCCTCCCAAAGCTGTTTTTTTTATTCTATCAAACCTTGGGTTGTTTCCAACTAAATCGTTTTGCGCTCACTGAATGCCTTCTGCAGAACTTCCCATTATTCCTCTCCCCGCAACCCCGTGCAGCACTCAAAAATCTGTTCCTGGGGGTTGGGGGGAACAGCAATCATTTTCATTTTAAAGGTACCCTGCACAGGAAGGGGAAGTTCCTTTTTAGCTTGTTGACACACATGCGTGCACACACACAAACACACTGTATCTACAGTATATCTATATCTATATGTGGAATTAAAAGATTTTGATTCTTGACATTAGCCTGGAGGTGCTGCTGCTGGCGATGAGGCTGCCTTGCAGGCGCTGCTCCTTCTTGGCCTGGCGCTTAACAGAGCACTTTCTTCTTGCCAGCATTGTGCCAACGGGCACTGCTGTTGCTGCCGGGGTTTAGCAGCCTTTTTTTGAAGCAGGTGAGAGCTAAAGGAACACCGGCAACAGTACACTTAGGGGCATCCTGGGCATGGTCAGATACTAATTCATTTCCACCCTGTTCCCTTCCTTCAGTGTGCATGATAAACAGACAATTGCGGCATGCACCTTTTCCTAAATTCTATCTCTCCGACATAGTCTGAGCATGACATGCTTTGAGCGTGACAAAGAGAATGAATGAATATCAAATTTGTTTTTGTTTACGTGCACCTGCAAGTGCCCTGTATGTTATCAGCACAGACTGGGGGAAAAACAACACAGCAAACTCCTGCAAGCAGGGTAATAATAGGCACACTATTCCACTCTCTGCATGAAGTTGCACACAGATAATCCCACTACAGAAGGCCTCTGATTTGACCGGGATCTACTCTAAAGCACTTTCACCTAGTAGTTCATTGTATGGCCCCATAGAGTCCTGTTATTATAGGCTGCGCCTTGCCATTTTGCATGATAAACAGAGCTTACATTCTTAATACGGGTTCTCCTTAATGCATGCATGCAGTAGTGTACAACATGTACAACACTTCCATTATGTGCACATATTTTCAATTTCAAGACTGCAACAAGATCAGGGAGTGGGAGTGGGGCCGTGAGATGCATGTTTAAGGTGTTCACTTTGATAACTCTGGGGGCAAGGTGATGTCGATATATTTCTTAGCAGCAAGCAATCTAATAAGCTTTCGATTACTGATTTTCAAACTCGCCTGATATACCATTACCGGTATATTAAAACAATACAAGTCTGAAGCTGTAGACCCGTTCCCTTTGTAATGAAACTTCTTTTTTTAAAAAAACATCGTTTTTTATTTAACTGCCGTGGAAGAACAAATAAGCAATGAGCACTTACATTATCTTGCCTTATCTATCGTGTTTCCTTTGGTACAGTGAGCTTTATTTCAAAATAATCTGTGTTGAATCAGAGTGGTGTTAAGAAACTATACAGTGAGTTGTTCCGGGAAGCTGGGGCAGATTATACCAAGGCTACAGCCATGAGGTATGGGATGGGTCACTGTTTCATCTATCCATGGGAATGTCTGAGAGGAACCAGTGGAAACTGCTGTGGCTGAAGGATTCACCTTGAAATTAATAGCAACATGCCAACTATCTTGCAAGGGGATGAGAACCTCAGTTTATGCAACGCACTTCTCTGTGTTACACCAGAAACATTCCAAAACTTCTCCGTTTGAAATTCTTCTGTTAAGAAGAATATTTGCTCAGGCTCCGTAAAAACCACATTTTACAAAAATGCCCCTCTGCTATTTTACCACGGTATAGTATATTTGAGGTGTCACTTGGGATAATGGCACAGAGCAGGTTGAAATTTAATGAACCGGAGTGCCTCAGTTACTGAGACCCTTGGAACAGAGGGTCTGATCCAGCAGAAAATACCTAAAGTGGTTTGAACAGCAGATAGTAGTTGACATTCAGGGCATGGTATAAATTTCTTCTATTTGTTCAGGCTTTAGTCTGTGGTATTCGTACCAAGCCTTTTATTTTATTTTTTAAGGGTACAGGCTTCTACTCAGCCTTTGTAAATAAAGTTATGTTTGATTTCTCTTCCCCCGGCTGCCCTCAGTACATGTGCTGTGTGGCTGATGTGCTTTGTAAAAACTTTGAGTGAATTAATCTTGGCACATCTGTCTGGAGAAGAAAACCAACCACCAAACGTGGAAAGCACCACTGGCGTAAGAAAAAAAGGAAGAAACTCCACATGTGTGTAGAAAGTTTTTTTTTTTTTTAAATGCCTAACACAGTGGTGGCGAACCTTTTAGAGACCGAGTGCCCAAACTGTAAACCAAAAACCACTTATTTATCACAAAGTGCCCAAACTTGTTGAGCTTTTTTGGGGGAGCTGCCGACCAAAGTTTTGGAGCTTTTTTGGGGGGGTCGCACAAAACTTGCTTTGCTTTTTGGGGGGGTGCCCCAAAACTACTGAGCTTTTTTGGGGGGAGACAGGGGTATAGCAAGGTAAATTGGTACCCGGGGGCAAAAAAAAAAATTGTCACCCCCCCCCCCCAGGCATGGGAAGGTCAGGTGGTACCCAGCAGCATGGGTTGGGGGGGCCATCTGTCAGGGATCTTCATTCTTGCCTCACAGGGGCTTGGACTAGATGACCCCTGGGGGTCCCTTTCAACTCTACAGACCTGATTCTATGGGTTACGTTCAGCCTGGCTGGGCAGGAAGTGGGAAAGGAGGACCTCCTCTCAGGATAGTCTAAAAGCCATGCCTCTTGCCTCCCCCCTTCCCAAAGCCTCTCAGGCAAGAAGGAATGGTTTACAGCAGAGGGGTGAAACACCAACCCTTTGTTATTTCTTCTGTTTATTTCATAAAATTTATATATTGCTTGATTGTAGGAAAAAATGCAAAGCAGTTTTATAGAAATGATAAAACAATGAAATTACCGCTAAAATCTTTACAACTGTGATTTAAACACGCAGAAGGTTAAAACCGCAATAAAACTGACTGAAACAAACTAAAATTGCTACAACTCTTTAAACACTTCCAGGGCCAGCATCAGCTCATGTTCCGGGGGGGGGGGGCGCTGTGCACAGATAAAGCTAAAACCACCATGTCTGATCAGCAGCGGTGCGTAATATCTCAAGAGGAAAGGCTCTCAGATTTGAACCTGTTCGAAGCCACAACCGCTTTCTCAAAAGCCCCCCTTTTTTTTGCAGATGTGTGGGAAAGGAACTCTGTATGTGCTCAGAGGCATTCTGTTGCTTCTTCATCTTGGAGGAAGCACCAGTTGCTCATGGTCAGGGGCCAAGCTTTGTGCAGGGAGAAGAGTGCATGGCTCTGAGAAAATCCACCCGTGTCCATTGTAAGAAATGAAAGGGTACCCCCTGGCATGTGCAGAGGGCTGACTGCTCATCCGGATATGGCAAGGAGGAAACAAAGGCCAATGCCTCCTTGAGTCAGCTTCTCATGTGCACTCAACCTGGTTGGGGTGTGTGTGGACTGGGGAGAGGGAGTCGAGTAGTGCCAGGCCCTCCAGCCCTCTTCAATCAGAGCTCTGCAGAGCCAGTTGCTGCGGGCTGCCAAAATGCAGGCAATATCTGGACCCCTGGAGGGCTGCAGTGGTGCTTCAGGCCTCCTCTTTGCACCCCCTGCCTCCGCGACACCCCAAAAGGCACCCCAGTAGTGGCAGCACTTTTGGGGGAGTGCCCCCCCACACACAAGCAGACACTTCATTCATGACACAATCCCCTCCTCAATACAGTCTCTCCAACCCCCACCCCACCCCCAGTGGGTTCTTAATTTATTCCCCACATATTGAAATAGAGCAGAATCCACGGGGGGGGGGGTTATCCTGTGTAAATTCTTGGGAAGGTTGGACAAGGGTACGACTTAGTGTCTGGTGGGAGAGGAAAAGCTACCCCCTCCCCAGTTAGTAATTGCTTCGTTAATGGTTTTTTTTTTTTTTCATTTTCAATGTGCTACTTTTATATGCTGCTCTGCAGCAGAAGCAGAATGTTTTTTGTCTTTTATTTTTTAACGAAGCTTTGAGCAAATCTCGCTTCTTTGCAGAACTACAGGAGTTAACCCAACAATCAGGACCAGCCAGCCCTGATTGCGTCCGTCCCTCCTCCACACTCTCACATACACTCTCCTATAAAGAAGAGTCTGCTCATGTCCTCTGTTATTTTGGGGGCACGCACTCTGCACATGCTCTGCGGCTTCCTCTTATTTGCTCTCCTATGTTTTGAGAGCTGTTCTCTACACATGCTCCGGGGCATTCTGTCATTTTTTTCCTTTCACTGATTTGGAAACACTGGGGCATTTTTACTTACTTTGCCTCTGTGTTTCGGGAAGCACACTCTGCACGTGCTCTGGGACACCCTGTTCTTTCCGATTGCTCTCGATGCATTGTTGGGTTGAGGGCTGGGGGGCGGGGGTGAGTTCTGGCGCTGAAAGAGGGCAGCCCCATCACCATCTCTCAGGCGGGTATTCCCCCCCCCCCCCGTTTTTGCTCTGTTTCTGTCTGAGCAGACCTGATCCCTTCCTCCGTGCGTTCTCGGTCGGAGAGGCAAGCGAGCGGGCGGTCCGAGGCCGGAGCGAGGGGAGTCCGAGGCAGGAGGGCGCTGGGCTGGTCCTCTCCCCGCTGCCTCGCTATCCCCTCCCTCCCTCCTTCCATCCCTGCCCTCCCTCCGGTGGCGAGACGCGGCTGCATTTTGCATACGCCGAGGCAACGAAGCACGAGGAGTGTGACTGCCTGTTGCTCTGCCGGCCCACGCTTTGCAAAGTCCCTTCCGCTTCCTGCTGGGCTGGACCCTGGGCGGAACGGGGTGGGCCAGCAAGGAGGGGCCGCTGTGGAAGGTTTTTTGAGCTGGCTCTGGCTGCCTCGCTGATCGCGGGGGTGGGGCCAGCTCCGAGAGTGTCACCCCCCCTCCCAGCCAGGGAAAGCTGCTGGATGAGAGAGCCTGAGAGCAAAAAGCTGAGATCAATCGCCGAACACAATCTCCAGCGACTAGCAAAAAAAAAAAAAAGTTCAAGGTTTCAACAGCGGACGCAAGCCTGGGGGAAAAACGACAACAACAGCATGGATGGGCCGATGGTGCGCGTGCCAGCAGTGAGGGCTCTGCGTGCCAACTCTGGCACGCGTGCCATAGGTTCGCCACCACTGGCCTAACACATTTCAGGAAAATACTTTGTTGGGGGCACATTTTGAACAGCAGTTCTCATCAAATGCTGAAGATGCTATACTCCTGGGGTTTCTTCCTGTTTTCCCTTCACATGGGGGTGTGGGGGGAATGTGGAAGGAAAACAAATGGACCCATGAGGGCCCTGTGTGTGCTTGCTTTGGAGTCACAAACCAGGTGATGTGTCAACTGATAAGATACTGGGCAATTTGCAGTGGAACTGTTCATGCTTTGGCTCAAAGACAAGGAGTCTGTGGCCCTCCAGACGTTGTTGGAGCACAATTTCTATCGCCCCTGACTATTGGCAATGATGGGTGGGAGCTGATGAGAGATGAAGTCTAGCAACTTCCAGAGGGGCAGAGGTTCTCCACCTGTACTTTAATCACTCAGTTGCCCTGCTCCAAACTAGATATACAAATGATACAATATACAATGGGGGGAGAGTTGAAGAAAGTGGAAACATTGATTCAAAGTCTGTTGTGAGCTGTGCAAAAACAAGCCAAAGCAGCTTGGATAAATCCTAGCAAATCAATTCCTTAGCAGCTCTAAAACTACCCTTACAAAAAATTATGCTTTAACGAAAGTCAGGATTGTTGCAGACCTTTCAAAGCTGGATGTCTTCAAATGGAAACAGGTATGTGTTCTCGGGCAGGGAAGAAACACAACGCTTCCTTAACATAGTCAAGGAACCTCTACCCGAGAGATGCCCTAGTTCATACTGAAATAAAAACAAGTCTGAGCTCATTAATTTAGGTTGCCGGTGACATGTCTTTTGAAATCTTGTTTTCAACAAGGTTCTTACCTCTAAGAAAAATAAAAGAAATATGCCAAATAATGACAGCACTGTGCCTTTGTATTAACTAATTTATTTGCCTACACTCCTATAATATGTCAAGGTTTTCTGACTTTCAAACTAAAGAAAGTGGGGCCACGAGGTTGGTGGAGTTTTAGCAGACAGGGAACTGAGGCTCAAAGTCACAAGCGATCAGTCTTCTTTATGGTCCAGCTCTCGCTTCCATACATTACTACTGGGGAAACCATGGCTTTAACTATACTGACCTTTGTCAGCAAGGTGATGTCTCTGCTTTTTAAGATACTGTCTAGGTTTGCCATGTCCTTATTATGTACCTATTAGTTTGTGTACCTTATTTTGCCTTATAGTCTATATTTATCCTTTCACTGACAGCTCCCAGTATATTCATTCTCACATTACACTTAAAAAAAAAACCCCCAACCCCCAAACAGGCTTCTTGTGTTTTGAGTAAATTTGTGAGGTGTTGATTAAAATAAAATGCTTGATCGTCTGCCTGGAGCTATGTGGTGCTAACTTGTACTGTTGTGTTGTTTCTCTTGCAATTATAAGTGTTTCTTAAAGTTGCAGCTGCTAAGATGATTTCAATAGGAGCGTTTTCCCCATTGTTTCTAGCCCTCATGTGGTCACAAAGCAAAAGTTTGGAACAATGACTGCAGTTTAGGCACAAGGGCTTAAGTCTGCCCTGAACCAAATCAGGGTGTGCTGGCCCCAAGGGTTTGTCCATGAAGCGAGGTCCAAGTCCAGTCCTGGGTCTAGGGGTCCAAAGGAGGTCAGTCCGGCGGGGAGCGAGGCAGGGAGCAGGTCAAGGTCCAAGGCAGGTTCAGGCACAAGGTTGCAGGTTGAGCACACGCTTGCAACTATGTTGCTCACGCAACTTGGGCTGGGTCTGGCTGGCTTTTATCTGGCCCTATGCTTAGGGCCGCCCCGATCCTCTGGAGACTCGCCTCTCCTCCGGGCCTGGAGGCGAGCACTCCTCCTGCAGACACTTAACTCCCTTCGCCTCTCTGCCCTGAGCCTCTGTAGCTCAGGAG
This sequence comes from Lacerta agilis, assembly GCF_009819535.1. Classification (NCBI taxonomy): domain Eukaryota; kingdom Metazoa; phylum Chordata; class Lepidosauria; order Squamata; family Lacertidae; genus Lacerta; species Lacerta agilis. Next base: position 98,377,366 of record NC_046313.1, on the reverse strand, counting down.
AGGCTGGTGGGTTACTGGACCCAGGGGATGCCTCAGCTTCCTCTGAAGAGGCTGGGAGTGGAGCACCTGCAGGCAATGGGTCCTCCCTCCCATCAGGAGCCAGAGCAGACTCTGCTGATGCCTGCACCTGGGGATCCAGCACAGGTGGGGATCCTTCAGGCTCAAGCCCTGGCCCCGGCTCAGCTGGTTCTGGAGGCGGGGAATCCTGTGCAGGCTGGGATCCCTCAGGTTCAGCATCAGAGTCTGACTCCCAGGCCATCACACCATCCCCCCTCCCAGGCCTCCCCCTCAACTGAGGGGCCGGACCAGGCTTGCTGGGGTAAGCTGCATGGAAATCACGGAGGCAGGCAGGTGCGTGGACGTTTTCCACTGGTTCCCATGAACGATCCTCAGGCCCATACCCCTTCCAGTCGATGAGGTATTGGAGCTTCCCCCTGCGGTATCGTGAGTCGAGAATGCGCTCCACCTCGTACTCAGGCTCCCCCTCAACCAAAACTGGCTGCGGTCGTGGATTGTCTGGGTGGAACTCGTCGGGCGGGGCAACTGGACTAAGTAGGGACCGGTGGAATACTGGGTGAACCTTGAGTGATGGAGGTAACTGGAGGCGAAACGCCACCGGTGACACCTGCGCAGTGATGGTGAATGGGCCGGCAAACCGTGCATCCAGCTTTCGTGAGGGCCGAGAAGGATGCAGGTGACGGGTAGAGAGCCACACCCGATCGCCAACATGGAGTTCTGGCCCCTCCTGACGATGTCGGTCAGCTTGGGCCTTGTATGCGTCCTTGGCCTGGCGCAGTTGCTCCATCAATAATTGTTGCTGGGACTGAAGCTCCTGAAGCCAGTCTGTCACTGCGGGGACCGCGGAAGCTGGCAGCACGTCCGGGAACAAACGTGGATGGTAGCCGTAGGAGGCCTGGAACGGGGTCTGCTGGGTGGAGGCGTTCACTGCATTGTTGTAGGCGAACTCCGCCAATGGCAAGTGATCGACCCAGTCATCCTGCTGGAAGCTGCAGTAACACCGGAGGTACTGCTCCAGCACCGCGTTTGCCCGTTCCGTCTGGCCATCGGTCTGCGGGTGGTGGGCCGAAGATAGACAGACCTCCGTCCCAAGGGTCTGGTGCAGGGCTCGCCAGAAGTGGGATGTGAACTGGACGCCGCGGTCAGAAACCACACGCTCGGGAAGGCCATGCAGGCGGAAGATGTGCTGCATGTACAGTTGAGCCGTCTCCTTAGCTGTGGGTATGGACGGGCAGGGGGCACAGTGCACCATCTTAGTGAAATGGTCCGTGAAAACCAGGAGGCAGGTACAGTGACGAGATGGGGGCAAGTCTACCACAAAGTCCAGTGAGACCGTGTGCCAGGGACGTGGTGGGACTGGTAATGGCTGGAGCAGACCGGGGGGTCGCCCAGTAGGACCCTTGGCCCGCCGGCAGACATCGCAACCAGCAACATAGCGTGCCACATCAGCCTTCAGGCGGGGCCACCAGAACTCCCGGCTTACCAGATGAGTGGTCCGGTACCGCCCAAAGTGCCCTGCTGCTGGGGCATCGTGGGACATCTGGAGAACCTCAGCCCGCAATGGTCCTGGTGGGATGTATAGACGACCCTGGTGCAGCAGTAGGCCCTGGTGCAGGGCCAGCCCTGGATATCGAGGGCATGACCCGTCAGACAGTTCCCGGAGCCGTTCCTGAGCCCAAGCGTCGACCCGTTGCTGTTCTCGCACCCGAGCCTGCAGTGGCTTGGCCTCCTGAGTGGCCAGGAATGTGGCTGGTGGTAAGATAGTCGTCGGTACTGCCTGCTGTACAGTGTCTGCGACGTCCTCGGGTTTCCGGGACAGGGCATCCGCTTTCCGGTTTTGGGAGCTAGGGATGTAGCGGATCCGGAACTGGAACCGGGAGAAAAACAGCGCCCACCGGATCTGCCTTTGGTTCAACTTGCGGGTGGTCTGGAGGTACTCCAGATTCCGGTGGTCCGTTCTCACTTCCACCGGGTGTCGTGCCCCCTCAAGATGATGGCGCCAGACCTCAAAGGCCACCTTGATGGCCAGTAGTTCCCGCTCCCACACGGTATAGTTACGCTCCGCCGGAAGGAGCTGCCGGGAGTAGTAGGCGCAGGGTAACAGCGGCGCATCGGGTCCGTGTTGCTGAGACAGGATGGCACCGAGAGCCGTACTGGAGGCATCAGTCTCCACCACGAAGGGACGAGAGGGATCAGGATGCTGTAAAATCGGCGCCCTCTGGAAACAGGCTTTCAACCCCTGAAATGCCACTTCAGCCTCCTCATCCCAGGAGAAGGGTGTCTTGGGGCGCAGCAGTCGGGTTAATGGGGTGGTGCGATGAGCATAATCTGCAATGAAGGTCCGGTAATAGTTGGCGAACCCTAGGAACCGCTGTAAGTCCTTGCGGTTCCGGGGCGCTGCCCACTCTCGAACCGCAGCCACCTTCCCAGGGTCCATCTGCACCCCGTCAGGGGAGAGTCGGTGTCCAAGGAAGTCCACTGACCGCTGGTGGAACTCGCACTTGCTGAGCTTGGCATACAGGCGGTGCTCCCGCAAGCGCTGCAACACGGACCGAACATGACTCTCGTGACGGGCTGGGTCACGGGAATAAATCAGAATATCATCTAGGTACACCACCACGTATTTGTCTAGCAAGTCCTGGAACACGTGGTTGATGTACCGTTGAAACACGGCGGGTGCGTTGCATAATCCGAACGGCATAACCAGGTATTCAAACTGCCCATACCGGGTCCCGAATGCCGTCTTCCACTCGTCCCCGGCACGGATCCGAATCAAGTTGTAGGCCCCTCGGAGGTCCAGTTTGGTGAACATCTGCGCCCCCTGCACCCGCTCCAGCAATTCTGCAATAAGGGGCAAGGGGTACCGGTCTGGGATGGTGATCTTGTTCAGGGCCCGGTAGTCATGGCAGAGGCGAAGCTCCCCACACTTCTTCTTAACGAAGAGTACAGGAGCGGCAGTGGGTGAGGTAGAGGGCCTAATGAACCCGCGTTCCAGGTTCTTGCGAAGGAAGTCCTGCAAGGCTTCACGCTCTGGCTCCGAAAGAGAATATAGGCGGCTTACAGGCAGGGGCGCCCCAGGCTGGAGGTCTATGCCGCAGTCGAAGGACCGATGAGGTGGCAGCTGGTCTGCTCCCTGTTCCTCGAACACGTCTAAATAGTCCTGGTACACGGCAGGGAGCGTTGACACAGCCTGCCCCATGGGGGCAGCTGCTACTAACTCGGACTGAGCATGGGAACCCGGGTCTGGGAAGCGTACAGTCCGATTGACCCAGTCGATCTGAACATTGTGCGACTCCAGCCAGTCCATCCCAAGCACCAGGGGAAACCGGGGCATGGTGGCAATGTCCAGGGTTCGCACCTCCCGGTGCTGCTGGTAGCACAGGACCAAGGGCTGGGTCTCCCTAGTAACCGCGCCCGAGCGTAGGAGCCGTCCGTCAATTGCCTCCACCTGTACTGGTTCCGGCTTGTTCTGAAGCGGCACCTGATGCTGAGTGGCGAAGGCAGAGTCCATATAGGAGCGGGTTGCCCCCGAATCCACCAGAGCGTGGGTGAGAATCCAGGGCCCACCGGGGGGGTATAGACGCACCGGTATCATGAGGTGTTGCAATTCCACTGGTGAGGGCCCATCATGCGATGCTTGGGGCCCCAGGTAGCCTGGGCCATCGGCTACTGGGGTTGGCCGTTTCACCTGCGGCTGGCGTTTCTCAGGGCAGGTTCGGGCGTAGTGTCCACTCCCACTGCAGTAGAGACACAGGTTCCCCTCCCGACGCCGAGTCTTTTCCGAGGGGGAGAGGCGAGGCCGCGCTGCCCCGAGCTGCATCGGCTCCTCCAATGACTCAGCTCTGGCCACGGAACTGCAGGGAAGCACCGGCGCTGGGAGCCCGGAGTGCCGGCGGCCCCGGGCCTGGCGACGGTCCTCCAACCGATCATCTATCTGCAGACTCCGTTGGATGAGGGCATCCAGTGTGGCAGGGCGATCCAACGTGGCCAGCTGATCCAGTACCTCGTCTGAAAGTCCCTCGAGATACTGGTCCCGCAGTGCAGAGTCGTTCCAGGTCAAGTCCTGCGCCAGCAGCCGAAATTCTGTGGCGTAGATGGCCACTGTGGACTTGCCCTGTTTCAACCGCCGAATTGCCCGATTGGCTTGACTCCCCTTCTGAGGGTTGGCAAACGTGGTTTCCAGAAGATTGCAAAACCCCGTATAGTCTGTCAGCAAGGGGGAGTCTTGCCGGAGCAGCGGCAACGCCCACTTGGCCGCCTGGTCCTTCAGCAAGCTGATCAGGAAGTGCACCTTGGTGCGGTCGTCGGGGAAATCCCGAGCTCGCCCCTGAATATACAGCTTGGCCTGGGCGAGAAACATGGGAAAGCTGGCTGGGGACCCATCAAATTTCTCTGGCAGGGCCACGGGGTACTTGCCAGGAGCTGGGGCGGCGGCCCCAGGAGCCGGTAAGGCATCCAAACGCTGCTGAAGCGCCGTAACCACATTGCTTAGCTGCTGCATGGTGTGGGTCAAGGCCTGGTTCTCCTGGGCCAATGCCACCAGCGCAGCCGCCTGGTCAGCCATGGCTATTAGTTCCTCCCGAACGCACCCCAGCGAAGGGGGAGTGCGGGTGAGGCGTGAGCAAACTGTGCTGGCCCCAAGGGTTTGTCCATGAAGCGAGGTCCAAGTCCAGTCCTGGGTCTAGGGGTCCAAAGGAGGTCAGTCCGGCGGGGAGCGAGGCAGGGAGCAGGTCAAGGTCCAAGGCAGGTTCAGGCACAAGGTTGCAGGTTGAGCACACGCTTGCAACTATGTTGCTCACGCAACTTGGGCTGGGTCTGGCTGGCTTTTATCTGGCCCTATGCTTAGGGCCGCCCCGATCCTCTGGAGACTCGCCTCTCCTCCGGGCCTGGAGGCGAGCACTCCTCCTGCAGACACTTAACTCCCTTCGCCTCTCTGCCCTGAGCCTCTGTAGCTCAGGAGAGGCTGGTGGGTTACTGGACCCAGGGGATGCCTCAGCTTCCTCTGAAGAGGCTGGGAGTGGAGCACCTGCAGGCAATGGGTCCTCCCTCCCATCAGGAGCCAGAGCAGACTCTGCTGATGCCTGCACCTGGGGATCCAGCACAGGTGGGGATCCTTCAGGCTCAAGCCCTGGCCCCGGCTCAGCTGGTTCTGGAGGCGGGGAATCCTGTGCAGGCTGGGATCCCTCAGGTTCAGCATCAGAGTCTGACTCCCAGGCCATCACACAGGGCTTATATGTGCCTTAAAATGTGGCACCCATGTGGTTAGTAAAACTGGGTTCCTTCTGCCAGCATTCAGGGCTGCACATTATATTCTGGCAACCGATTTAGGACCATACATGTGGGGCAGTTTTGATAACATAAATCCTCTGTTTTGGGAAGGGGGAACGAATCCACACACACAGACGAAAACACCCTTCAGCAGGCAAAATATGCTGTTAAAGTTGACAGTGCCAAACATCTGGCGGGTTGGTTTTTATAAAGATCTTTGGGTTAAGTCCCGTGTGTGTGCAAATGTAGAAGGCCCCTTTTCTGTGTAGCAAGTTGTCTAGTACTAAATGTCCTACCCCAGGGGTGATGATTTTTCCCCCTCTCCATTAAAGCTCTAGATGGTCTTCCTCAAATTACATTATTATTTTCTGGGCTGTTTGCCCAGAAGTTGTCATTCGTAGCAACTTGCTCCACAGCTTAAATGACAGCTTGCCACCAAGCAATATTGCCACATTGGGAAGGAAAAGAAAACAGGGTTTTGTTTTTTAACCCAGAAAGGATACACCGTTGCTTTATGGACATCCAAGGAACCAGAACTTGGCTTGCCACAAACACTATACAGTACTCATATAAAAATGTGCTATACTGTCGTAGAAATGTTCTTTTCTCACTCAAAAATGGGCAACATAATAGAACTATGATTTAAAACAAGGAATTTCAAGTAACAGAAGTTTTCACAGTAAACAAAACAAGCTAGAATACCCAACTGCTTATAAACACATTTTCTTCCAGCGAGTTCCCACCCCCACCCCCTATGCATTGGGAATGGAGATGTTCTTACAACCATCAGACCAAGACTATATCTCATAGTGCTTTTAGGATATTATTGATATTATTAAGTAATTTATATAGCACTGGGTACCAAAATATTATTCTAAGTGGTTTTTTAAAAAGGTAAAGGACCCCTGATAGTTAAGTCCAGTCGCAAACGACTCTGGGATTTCATGCAGACAGTTTTTCCAGGTCATGTGGCCAGCATGACTAGGCTGCTTCTGGCGAACCAGAGCAGCGCACAGAAACACCATTTACCTTCCCGCCAGAGTGGTATACCTATTTATCTACTTGCACTTTGATGTGCTTTCGAACTGCTAAGTTGGCAGGAGCTGGGACCGAGCAACGGGAGCTCATCCCGTTGCGGGGATTCAAACTGCCGACCTTCCGATCGGCAAGCCCAAGAGGCTCAGTGGCTTACACCACAGCGCCACCCGCGTCCCTTCTAAGTGGTTTACAAATATTAAATATAAACCTCCACGCTTGAAATCCAGTAGACCTGCGACTTAAGTGCATTTAACTTGTGCGCATTGAGGTTTACGTGCTTGGCAATTAAAAAAGAAAAAGAAAAGCTAAAGGGCTGTCACACGGAGGATGGAGCAAGCTTGTTTTCTCCTGCTCTGGAACGTAGGCCCCGAACCAATGGATTCAAGTTACAAGAAAAGAGATTCTGACATCAGGATGAACTTCCTGACAGTGAGAGCTGTTCACCAGTGGAACAGACTCCCATGAGAGGTTGTGGACTCTCCTTCCTTGTAGGTTTGAAAGCAGAGGTTGAGTGGCCATCTGTCATGGGTGCTTTAGTTGAGATTCCTGCACTGCAGAGGGTTGAACTAGGTGACCCTTGGGGGTAGAGTTGGAAGGAACAATTCTATGAGGGTTCTGTACTTGGTGGGATCTTTGAACAGAGCTGTTCTTATTGTCTAGTTTAGTGTCACCTATTGTCTGCCATCAGGTGTCCAGAGCTCCAGGCAGGGGACTTTCCTAGCCCAACCTCAAGATGGAGGGATTGAACATGGGTCTTTCCAATGCCACTTAGCTATGCCTGCAAGGCATTTCTAAAGCACCATATAAAAATGTTAAATTTTGCTATTTAAAGCTCCTGCAAGTCCTGACTGGCTGCATCAATATGGAGCTACCACCACCACCACCCCGTCCCTAAAAGCAAATGCTTTCCTGGTGAAGTAAGTTTGTTTGATTGGAAACAGGGCTGCATACTTAACTACCTGGCTGTGGATTTTTCTGTGCCAAGTAATGTGTCAGAAGCTAGTGGAGCATGGTAAGTTAATTACTTGTGTGCACAGTGAGAGGCAACAACAAACAGCAAGGCACCAGTGATAGGAAGAATGAGACTTCATTTCAGTCACCAGAGATTGGGTTGTTAATGAATCCACTCAGTCAGCTGGGAATTGGTAATGCAGATAAGGCCAGGTATGGCTGTGTACTGATATGAAGAT